>NC_066573.1:7087318-7092318 GCF_024679095.1 Eriocheir sinensis | reverse complement strand
GATACTGGAGGAGGAGGAGGAGGAGGAAGAGGAGGAGGAGAATGAGGAAAAGGAGAAGGAGGAAGAAGAGAAAGAGGAGGAAGAAGAGAAGGAGGACGAGGAGGAGGAATATGTGCTGTAGCAAATTTTAAAGATGAAGAGGAAGAGATAAAATGAAGATTAGTAAAGAGAAAGAGGAATAAAAGGAATAGAAAAAGTATAAAAAAAGGAATACGAAGGAAGTTGGAGGAAGACAAAGAGGAGGAGGAGGAGGAGGAGGAGGAAGCTGAAAAGGAGGAGGAGAAAGAGGAGGAGGAGGAGGAGATGTCTTTTTTTTCTTTTTAACCTTTGAGTGAAGACAATTTTCAGTCATCACGCCGCAGAGAGAGAGAGAGAGAGAGAGAGAGGGAGAGAGAGAGAGAGAGAGAGAGAGAGAGAGAGAGAGAGAGAGAGAGAGAGAGAGAGAGAGAGAGAGAGAGCGAACGAGCGAACGGCTTTGTCGCCGATCTTTATGGCAACCAATTGAACGGCCGCGACCTCTCTCTCTCTCTCTCTCTCTCTCTCTCTCTCTCTCTCTCTCTCTCTCTCTCTCTCTCTCTCTCTCTCTCTCTCTCTCTCTCTCTCTCTCTCTCTCTCTCTCTCTCTCTCTCTCTCAGTCCCACATCTTGTCATCAATAGGAGAGGAAACGAGTTCAATCACACACACACACACACACACACACACACACACACACTCGAACCTTTCTTATCTGGGCTCAATTCCACGCGTCACTGACCCCATATTACCCAACAACAACAACAACAACAACAACAACAACAACAACAACAGGAAAGGGTTCGTGATTAAGGTGGTAAGGCGAAGTGGGAGGAGGAGGAGGAGGAGGAGGAGGAGGAGGAAGGAGGAGGAAGAGGAGGGAGGAGGAAGAAGAGGAAGAGGAGGGAGGAGGAGAGGAGAAAGAGAAGGGAAATAAGAAAATGGGTTGAGGGAATAGTGATTCGAAGGAAGGGAAGGAAGGAAGGAAGGAAGGAAGGAAAGGAAGGAAGGAAGGAAGGGAAGGAAGGGAAGGAAGGAAGGAAGGAAGAAGGAAGGAAGGAAGGAAGGAGGAAGGAAGAAGGGAAGGGAAGGAAAGGGAAGGGAGGGGAAGGAAGGGAAGGAAGGGGAAGGAAGGAAAAGGGATGTATGCCAAGTTATGGGGGGGGGAGGGAGGGGGAGGAAGGAAGGGAGGTAAAGTGGAGGGGGAAGAAGGGGGGAAGAGGGGGCTAACGGGGGGTGAGGTGGGGAGGGGAGGGGAGGCTTCTTGCAGTCGTGAGGAAAGGGAGGGGAGGAAGACCACAAGGGGAGGAGGAGGAAGAAGAGGAAGAGGAGGAGGAGGAGGAGATGACTCAGGGGTAAGCGAGTGGAAGAGGAGGTGGGATGGAAGAGAGCCTGTGAAGGTGATAAGAAGAAGAGGAGGAGGAGGTGGAGGAGGAGGTGGAAGAGGAGGAAACAGGAAACGAGAGAGTGGATGAGAATGTGGATGAGGCGAGGAAAGTGATGGAGCAAGGACGCCGCAAAACATTCCACACACACACACACACACACACACACACGCGGACTATAAAAAGATCTTGGCAAGCAGGTGGACGAGGGAGGAATGATGCAGTGAATGTTTAGCCTCGTACCTCAAGCCTGCAGCGACGGGCGGACTAATGGATGGGTGGAACAGGAGGAGAAGGAGAGTGGATGCCAGTGGATAGAAGCAAGGAGTCTGCTGTAGTGCCAAACCTTTCGTGAGACTAAGAAGAAGAGTGTAGGAGAGCCATGTTGTGAGTGCCAATAGGATAGAGAGAGAGGAATATAAAAGTGTGATCATAAGTAGCGTTTAAACCCTTTGTGAGACTAAGAAGAAGAGTGTATAGAGAGCCATGTTGTGAGTGCCAATAGGATAGAGAGAGAGGAATATAATAAGTGTGACCATAAGTAGCGTTTAAACCTTACGTAAGACTTATAAGAAGAGTGTAGGAGCCATGTTGTCAGTGCCAATACGCTAGACACATTCAAGGTGAGGGTATAAGTTCATGGATAGCGAGGTAACGAAGGTGGGGTTGGGTTTACAGGAGCTGCCGTGTACTACCAACCAAAGGGGTTCCTGCAGACTCCATTATGTTCTCATGTTATGTTCTTGAGAGACCAGAGAGATCAATTTAGAATGGAGAGGTGTCTTGATAACTATAAGAATGCATTAGATGTGGATGAGACAGAGGAATGGATGCAGAGAGAGAGGAAGAGATAAAACACGTGCTTGTAAGAAAGGTCTGCCGATGCGTTCAACCTATGTAAGATCGTTTTAATAAGGGTCTGAGTGCTACAAGTGTTGGTGTTGGCACTGGTTTTGAAGTCTTGAGCGTCCTTGCTTCTTATGTGTTAGAGAGAGCGAGAGGAACCAAACTCGTGTGGCTATGTGTTGAACCTATACAAGACCGTTTTAATAAGGGTCTGAGTGCTACAAGTGTTGATGTTGGCACGGGTCTTGAAGTCTTGAGCGTCCTTGATTTTTATGTGTTAGAGAGAACGAGAGGAACCAAACTCGTGTGGCTATGTGTTCGACCTATACAAGACTGTTTTAATAAGGGTCTGAGTGCTACAAGTGTTGGTGTTGGCACTGGTTTTGAAGTCTAGAGCGTCCTTGATTCTTATGTGTTAGAGAGAGCGAGAGGACCTAGGTTGGTAGTGTCAGATGCTCCCACCCCTTACACCAACTATTTCCAAAGCACCAAAAGGAGGTTAATCGAGTTCTAATGAGTGTTCTTTTAGGTTCACGGTACAGAAGAAGACTCAGACTACCACCCGGGTCATAAAAGTACCCTTGGAAATGCCCTAAACTCCCATGAAAGACTAGTAAATTACGTGTTCTTGGGCGCAGAAATGTTTAAAAATATGGCCCCTAAACTCGTGCCCATAAAAAGAGAGGTCTGCCTATGTGTTCAACCTATATACAAGACTGTTTTAATAAGGGTCAAGTGAAGCAAGTGTTGGTGTTGGCTTCCTTGGTCCTTGTGTTAGAGAGAGCAATGGAGCTAAACACGTGCTTTGAGAATAGGTCTGGCGATACGTTCAACCTATGCTAGACTGTTTTAATAAGCGTCAAATGCTACATGTGTTGGTCTCGGGGCTGGTTTTAATGTTCTGAGCGTCCAAGAGGAGTCGTGGTACTTCCAACTGCCTATCATGCGTCACTCTGCGTGGGTCCGTTCTCGTGTGTCGGTCCATCTTGGCGTGACTGATATAACCTGCCCTGCCCACCACCTAGCCACCCCCCTCTCTCCCACCTTCCCTTCAGACATGCTTCAGAATCTCCCTCCATCTCCCCCAGCTCCTCCCTCCCTCGCTCTCTTTTCGTCTTGTCGTCCTTGAACTTGTGAAGGGGGAAGTGGAGGGAAGGGAGGGAGGGAGAGTGGGGGAAGGCCTATATCTACCACCACCACCACCTCCACCTCCTCCTCCTTGCACTTGCTCTGCGGGTACGTTGGCGCGGCACAAAAGAAGGAAAATGAGGAAGGTTTGGTGACGAAAGAGGAGGAGGAGGAGGAGGAGGAGGAGGAGGAGGACGAGGAAGGAAGAGATGGAATATGAAGAAGGTTACGTGACGAAAGAGGAAGAGGAGGAGAAGGAAGAAGAAGAAGAAGAGGAAGAAGAGGAGGACGAGAAAGGGATGAAATAAGAATGTTTGAGGAAAAGATAAAAAAAAGTAGAGAAGGAGGAGGAGGAGGAGGAGGAGGAAAAACTGGGGAGGGGAAGTGATGCACTGCGAGGAGGAGGAGGAGGAGGAGGAGGAGGAGGAGGAAGACGGAAGGTGAGGAAGCAATACACATCCTGACGTCACAGTGAACAGATTACAAATATGATATTACTCCTCCTCCTCCTCCTCCTCCTCCTCCTCCTCCTCTTCTTCTTCTTCCTCCTTTTCCCTTCTACTCCTTTTTCGCCGTTTGACCTTTCTCATTTTCCTTCTTATTTCATCTTTTTTCCTCCTCCTCCTCCTCCTCCTCCTCCTTCTTCTTCTCTTGCGTCCTTCATCCTTTCTCATTTTCCTTCTTATTCCATCTTTTTTTCCTCCTCCTCCTCCTCCTCCTCCTCCTCCTCCTCTTCTTCTTCTTCTCAATCCTTTTCCTTTCTTCTCCTCCTTCTTCTTCTCTTTCGTTATTTATCCTTTCTCATTTTCCTTCTTCCATCTATTTTTCCTCCTCCTCCTCCTCTTCTTCCCTTCCCTTTTTCTCCCCTTCTTTCCTTTCCTCCTCTTTCTTCTCTTCTCTTTCCCTTTCCTTTCCTTTGCCAGTCACCTCCATAAATCCCTTCCTCCTCCTCCTCCTCCTTCTTCTTCTTCCTCCTCCTCCTTCTCCCCTATCTTTTCCTTTCCTCTCCATAAGTTTCCTTCAAATTCCTTCAATCCCTTCCTTCCTTTTCCTCCCCTGCCATTCTCTTTCCCCAGTCGGTTCCTTCAATCCTTCCTCCTCTCCCTCCTCCTCCTTCTTCTTCTTCTTCTTCCTCTTCTTTTTCCTCTTCTCCACCTCCTCCTCCCTCACTCAACCCCTTCCTCTCCTCCTCCTCCCCCGGGCGGTTCATGTCCTAAATATAATCGTTCCTCGCGCTGCTGGGGGCCTCGGTAGGGGCGGAGGACGGCCCCCTCGACGATACCCCCCCCCCCCTCTCTCTCTCTCTCTCTCTCTCTCTCTGCAATATCTCCATCAATTCCTTATCTCTTCCTTCTTTCAGCTATCCCTTCTCTCTCTCTCTCTCTCTCTCAAGCACACACACAGTAAGGGACGAAAAAAAAAAATGTGTGTTTATCCTGTACACACACACACACACACACACACACATCAACACGTACACGGATTTTCAAGGTCACGAAAACAACAAAAATAACAATGCCATCTGACTGTCGCGGCTGGTAACAACAACAACAACAACAACAACAACAGCAACAACAACAACAACAACAGCAGCAGCAAAGTTACATTCCCGAGCAAGTTCGTCTACG
>NC_066573.1:7072318-7084818 GCF_024679095.1 Eriocheir sinensis | reverse complement strand
TAACTCTAGCTTGATAACATTGGAAGCTATTAAGGACTCAACCAATATCAATGTTCTTACGCTAAAATACAGATTGATATAGTAGGCTAACGTGGGCTTGAGATAGGCAGCAAATAAAGACTAATGAGGCACAGGTAAGTAAGGTCTCAGGTGATGAAAGCAAGATCAATTACGTTAAAGAACAGGAGGTATTAACACAGAATAATAGGCTCACTCGTGCATGCTTAACCCGGAAGCAGCGACGGGCCAAATTTGTGGCTTTACCGTGTACCAGCGAGCGACGGGCCCAATTTTTGCCATGATATAAATCCCCCCAAAATAGATGATGCATAAACTGATCACAAATGCGTTGATATATATATTATGAAATGGTTTGCGTGAGTGATGATTTTTTCTCATTTTTCTCGCTTAGAAGGACCTTTAAGAAACATGATCCCTGAAGCTACCGGGTTAAGATATATGGGAAACATAGCCTAAACTAATGCATGGATATATATATATAAGTGTGATGCCATATTGGTGAGAGAAGTATGGGATCTGAATACGTTAAAGAACATAAGGTATTAACATAAAACAATAGGCCTACTCGTGCTTAAGATATGTGCAGGAAATCTATAGGCTTTACTAATGCATGGATATATAAGTGTGATGCAATATTGGTGACAAGCAGGATCTGAATGCGTTAAAAAGCATGACGATTGGCGATAAACACGAGGCTGATAATGTGCTGATGATATGTGGGAAATTAATACTAGAAATACAGGTGTGACGTGACGCTATCCAGGTATTGCACGGGCAGGTTCTGATATGTTAAAAAAAGGAGTAGGAAGTAAAGGAAAGCAGAAGAACGTAACAGTAAAGGAAACACAATGATCATATGTGCTGGGATGGCAGAATCTAATACGTTTAAGAAGAAGAGTAGAAAGTGAGGAACAAAAAAGTTATTAAAGAAATGAGATAAATAAACAAAGGGAGAAATAGACAAAAAAACACAAAAGAAAATATGATGAAAGAGAAAAAAAAGTAGAGAAAGAAGACAGACAAACATACATATACAAAAAAAAAGAGAAAAACAAATGAGATACGACCCAGGTGTGACCCCGTCCAGGTGTACCAAGGGCGGACTACTGTATCAGGAGGCAAGAGGAGGGATTCAACGCAGTATACACAGGTTCGAGTCCTCCTATCAGGGTTTGTATCGGCGGATCTAATCACCAGCTGAGGCCTTTAATGCTTTACGTAATGTGTGTTGTGTAGTGTTGGGGACTTTCGTAACTTTCCCCGCCTTGATTTTGGCTACGAATTGATCGTTTTTATTCGTTATATTTTACGTATAATTATAGAAGCTTAGTGAGTTAGCTGGCGATTAGAGAAATGGTTAACTGGCTGTACTGATATAGATATTTAATAGATATAGATTAATAGATAGATAGAGATAAGGAGAAATATGAAGGAGGAGGAGGAGGAGGTGGAGCAGGTGGAGGAGTGGATAGATAGCGAAACGTAGACATACATACATACATACATATACATAGATATACATATAGATAGATAGGTAGGTAGATAAGATTGATAAGTAGTTATAGTAATGTACTTAGGAGAAGGGAAGAGCACACACACACACACACACACACACACACACACACACACACACACACACACACAAACACACACACACACACTTGAGCGTATATATAGCGGCCCTTGAGGTGCAGCTAGTTCGTAATAAGCGTACCGTTCATATGTAATTAGAGAGAGAGAGAGAGAGAGAGAGAGAGAGAGAGAGAGAGAGAGAGAGAGAGAGAGAGAGAGAGAGAGAGAGAGAGAGAGAGAGAGAATGGGGTGTGGCAAGAGACAGGGAGAGTCTTTCATGAAAAAAACAAAAAACAAAAACAAAAAGTGATTAGCAAATGTCATAACTCATAAGTCTAGTGAGGCCAAACACTGACTGACTGACTGACTGACTGACTGACTGACTGAACGACTTACTGACTGACTGACTGCCTGACTGAACGACTTACTGACTGACTGACTGACTGACTGAACGACTTACTGACTGACTGACTGACTGACTGAACGACTTACTGACTGACTGACTGACTGACTGAACGACTTACTAACTGACTGACTGCCTGACTGAACGACTTACTAACTGACTGACTGACTGACTGAACGACTTACTGAACGACTTACTAACTGACTGACTGCCTGACTGAACGACTTACTAACTGACTGACTGACTGACTGAACGACTTACTAACTGACTGACTGACTGACTGAACGACTTACTGAACGACTTACTAACTGACTGACTGCCTGACTGACTGACTGAACGACTTACTGACTGACTGACTGATGGACTGAACGACTTACTGACTGACTGACTGATGGAATGACCGACATACTGACTGACTGACTGACTGAACGACTTACTGATTAATGGACTGACCAACTGACTGGCTAACCGACCGACTGACTGACTCACTAAGGCAATATAAGGCAAGGTAAGGGAAGGGAAGGAAAGGTAAATTAAGGTCAGGTGAAGTAGGAGTAAAAAGAGAATGGTTAAAGGAACATAAGATAACGTAGAGGGAAGGAAGGCAATGCAAAGTTAGGTAAGGTCAGGGAACGGAAGGTAAGGTCAGATAAGGTAAGGCAAGGTCAGGTAAATCAAGGCATATCAAGGTTAGGATAGATAAGGATAAAGAAAAAGAGAGAAGGGTTAAGGACAAATCAAGCCAGGATGAAGAGGAATGTGCGTGCGTGAAAGGACTCGTACTGGGGCAGGCGGCGGCGGCGGCGGCGACGGAGTTTAAAGGGACGACTTAAAGGGACACTGTTGCATTTGTGACGAGGGGGGGAGGGGGGGGGGAGAGGAGGGAGGGAGAGAAAAGGAGGTGGTGTAGAAGATAATGGTGTGAGAGAGAGAGAGAGAGAGAGAGAGAGAGAGAGAGAGAGAGAGAGAGAGAGAGAGAGAGAGAGAGAGAGAGAGAGAGAGAGAGAGGTGTGTGTGTGTGTGTGTGTGTGTGTGTGTGTGTGAGAGAGAGAGAGAGAGAGAGAGAGAGAGAGAGAGAGAGAGAGAGAGAGAGAGAGAGAGAGAGAGAGAGAGAGAGAGAGAGAGAGAGAGAGAGGAAACGGAGAAGAAAAGGAAAGGGAGAGTAGCGGAAGGAGAGAGTGGAAAGAGGGGAGGGAGGGAGAGAGGGAGAGAGGGAGAGGAAGGAAGAGAGGGAGAGGAGAAGAGGAGGGAAAGCCGGAGGGAATGGAGAGAAAAACCACTAGTCGGGTAAGTGGAGAGAGAAAGTGGAGGGATAAGTGGAAGGGAGAGAGAGAGAGAGAGAGAGAGAGAGAGAGAGAGAGAGAGAGAGAGAGAGAGAGAGAGAGAGTTAAGGAAAAAGGTTAATGAGAAAAACGAATATCTCTCTCTCTCTCTCACACACACACACACACACACACACACACTTAGACCTTGCGTGAGAGAGAGAGAGAGAGAGAGAGAGAGAGAGAGAGAGAGAGAGAGAGAGAGAGAGAGAGAGAGAGAGAGAGAGTACTTCCACCTGTCTCCATGCAACGGTCTATTTACCACTCCTCCTCCTCCTCCTCTTCCTCTTCCTCCTCCTCCTCTCATCCCCCTCCTCCTCTTCCAATTACTCATCTTCCTCCTCCTCCTCTCCTCCCCCTCCTCCTCTTCCTTCTTACCAATGACCTGGCAAAAGCACACACACACACACACACACACACACACACACATTTGCTCTCAATCATTCGTACCTTGAGAGAGAGAGAGAGAGAGAGAGAGAGAGAGAGAGGGGGGGGGAGAGAGTATCAGGTGACTCTATAACTTGTCACACTAAACTCTCCATATGGGAACCGCCTCTCTCTCTCTCTCTCTTCCGTGGGTCAGTTGTTAATTATAGTTTGTGAGTATACGTGATTCTCTCTCTCTCTCTCTCCAACGTCATCATGCATCACCTGCCGCGAGGCGAAGAGGAAGGAGGAGGAGGAGGAGGAGGAGGAGGAGGGCGTAACACCGCAGTGAATTGCCTGTCCTTGTTCCTCCTCCTCTTCCTCCTCCTCCTCCTCTTCCTCCTCCCTTCTAGCTCATTGTACCTCATCACCCTCGCCCACACTACGCCCATCCTGCCCCTTCACTACGGGGGAGGGGAAGGGAAGGGGAGGAAACGGGAGGGAAGGGAGAGAAAGAGGAGGAAGCGAAGGGAAAGGGAAAGGAAGAAAAACGAAGGGAAAGGGAAGGAAAAGGAAGGGGAAGAAAGGAAGGGATGGGAAGGGAAGGGAAAGGGAAGGAAAAGGAAGGGAAGGAAAGGGAAGGGGAAGAAAGGATGGGATGGGAAGGGAAGGGATTGGAAGGGGAGGGCAGGGAAGGGAAGGGAATGGGAAGAAAGGAAGGGAAGGCATGGAAAGGAAAAGGAAGGGAAGGGAAGGGAATGGGAAGGGAAGGGTAGGCATGGAAACCCAGGGTAAGAAAAGGAAGGGAGGGAAAGGGAGGGATGGGAAGGGAAGGGAAGGAATTGGAAGGGGAGAGAAGGAAAGAGAAGAGAAGGAAGGGAAGGAAATGGATAAGGGAAGGGAAGCAAAGGAGAGGAAGGGAAGGGAAGGAGAAAGGAAGATGAGATATATGAAGGGATAATGAAGGGGAGAGAGAGAGAGAGAGAGAGAGAGAGAGAGAGAGAGAGAGAGAGAGAGAGAATGGAACTACATAACACCGAAAAATAACTCAAAGAAGAAAGGGAGAGAAGAGGAAGAAAGAGAAGAAAATGGAGAAGAAGCGAGAGGAGGAAGAGGAAGAAAGAAGAAAGAAAATAAGGAAGAACAGACAATAATAATAATAAATGATGATGAGGAGGAGGAGGAGGAGGAGGATGTGATGATGGAAGAGAAGGAAGAGAAGGAAGGAAGGAAGGAAAGTAAAAGAGAAAGGAGGAAGAGACGAGGATGAATACAAAGTGACCGACCAACCGACCAACCGACCGACTGACTGACGCACGTGACGAGAGAGAGAGAGAGAGAGAGAGAGAGAGAGAGAGAGAGAGAGAGAATCACAAGCTCTCCCTTCCTGATCCCCTTTACATGAGTTCCAACACTATCTAGCATGTCAAACCCCTTTCCTAAGAGCTTTCTATATTCACACTATCACCCATATCATAAGTTCTCCCTCCCTAATCCCTTCATATCAGTTCTAACCCTATCTAGCATGTCAAACCCCTTTCCTAGAGCTATCCACACTCCCTCTCACCCATATCACAAGCTCTCCCTTCCTGATCCCCTTTACATCAGTTCCAACACTATCTATACCATGTCAAACCCCTTTCCTAGAGCTATCCACACTCCCTCTCACCCATATCACAAGCTCTCCCTTCCTGATCCCCTTTACATTTTTTTTTTTTTTTACAGCTAAGGAGACAGCTCAAGGGCGCAAAGAAAAAAGAAGAAAAAAAGGCCCGCTACTCACTGCTCCCGAACAGAGGTTAAAGGAGTGTCCAAAATCAGAGGTTAATTTCGGGAGGAGAGGTGTCCTGATACCCTCCTCTTGAAAGAGTTCAAGTCGTAGGCAGGAGGAAATACAGATGAAGATTGTTCCAGAGTTTACCAGCGTGAGGGATGAAAGAGTGAAGATGCTGGTTAACTCTTGCATAAGGGGTTTGGACAGTATAGGGATGAGCATGAGAAGAAAGTCGAGTGCAGCGGGGCCGCGGGAGGGGGGGAGGCATGCAGTTAGCAAGTTCAGAAGAGCAGTCAGCGTGGAAATATCGATAGAAGATAGAAAGAGAGGCAACATTGCGGCGGAATTAGAGAGGTAGAAGACTGTCAGTAGGAGGAGGAGAGCTGATGAGACGAAGAGCCTTAGCCTCCACTCTGTCCAGAAGAGCTGTGTGAGTGGAGCCCCCCCTCACGAGATGCATACTCCATACGAGGGCGGACAAGGCCCCTGTATATGGACAGCAACTGTGCAGGGGAGAAGAACTGGCGGAGACAGTACAGAACGCCCAGCCTCGAGGAAGCTGATTTAGTAAGAGATGAGATATGAAGTTTCCAGTTAAGATTTTGAGTTAAGGATAGACCGAGGATGTTTAGTGTTGAGGAAGGTGATAGCTGGGTGTTGTCAAAGAATAGGGAATAGTTGTTTGGAAGATTGTGTCGAGTGGATAGGTGGAGAAACTGTGTTTTTGAGGAGTTGAAGGACACCAGGTTCTTCTTGCCCCAATCGGAAATAATAGTCAGGTCTGAGGCTAAGTGTTCTGCAGCCTCCAGCCTTGAGTCGTTAAGTTCCTGAAGGGTGGGTCTTCTATTAAAAGAAGTTGAATAATGCAGAGTGGAATCATCGGCGTAGGAATGGATAGGACAGTTCGTTTTGGAAAGAAGATCATCAATGAACAACAGAAAAAGAGTGGGAGATAGGACAGAACCCTGTGGGACACCACTGTTAATAGATTTAGGGGAAGAACAGTGACCGTCTACCACGGCAGAAATAGAACGGTCAGAAAGGAAACTGGAGATAAAGGTACAGAGAGAAGGATAGAAACCGTAGGAGGGTAGTTTAGAAAGCAAAGATTTGTGCCAGACCCTATCAAAAGCTTTTGATATGTCCAGCGCAATAGCAAAAGTTTCACCGAAACGGGTAAGAGAGGATGACCAAGAGTCAGTTAAGAAGGTTAGGAGATCACCAGTAGAACGCCCCTTGCGGAACCCATACTGGCGATCAGATAGAAGGTCAGAAGTGGAAAGCTGCTTTTGAATCTTCCGGTTAAGGATTGATTCAAAAGCTTTAGATAGACAAGAAAGTAAAGCAATAGGACGGTAGTTTGAGGGATTGGAGCGGTCACCCTTCTTAGGTACAGGCTGTATGAACACACTATCTATACCATGTCAAACCCCTTTCCTAGAGGTTTCAACACTCCCTCTCACCCATATCACAAGCTCTCCCTTCCTGATCCCCTTTACATCAGTTCCAACACTATCAAAATACTAGACGTCGTTCCCAATACCAGCTTACGACACTCATTCATAACCCGATTCCCTTCACATCGATTCCAACACCATCACCCATATCACAATTCTCTCTCTCTCTCTCTGTAATGGTATGTGTCTGTGTGCGTGCGTGTGTGTGTGTGTGTGTGGGGGGGGGGGGGGGAGAGGAAAGAAAAGGAATAAAGAAGAGGAAAGAAAGAAAGGAATGGAGGAGGGAGAGAATGAAGGTAGGAAGGACTGAAGTAATGAATGAAGATAGATAGATAGATAGACAGGGAAAGAAGGAAAGAAAATGAGAAAGGAAGGAAGGAAGGAAGGAAGATTTGAACAAGGAAGAGAAGGATAAGTAATCAGACCGGAAGTTAAGAAGATAAACGTGATAAAAATAATAATAATAATAATAATAATAATAATAATAATAATAATAATAGCAATAAGGATGAACAGAAGGAAGGAAGAAAAGAAGGAAGGAAAGAAAGGAAGGAGAAAAGGAAATGAAGATAAAAAGGGAAGGAAGGAATGAAGATGGAAGGGAAAGAAGGAAGGAATGAAAGAAGGGATAAAAGGAAATGAAAATAAAAAGAGAAGGAAGGAAGGAAAAGGGAAGGGAAGGAAGGAAGGAAGGAGGGAACAGCAAGGGGAGGAAAGGAAAAGGAGGGAGTGAAGGAAAGAAAGGAAAGGAAAAGGAGGAAAGAAAAGGAAGGAAGGAAGGAAAATGAAGTGAAAAGGGAAGGCAGAAAAGAAAGAAAGGAATGAAAAAGGGGGGAAGAGAAAGAAAGGAAGGAAGGGGGTGTTGAATAAAGAAAGAAAGGAAGGAGACGTTGAATGAAGGAAGGAAGGAGGGAGGTGTTGAATGAATGAAGGAAGGAAGGAAGGAGGGAGGTGTTGAATGAATGAATGAATGAAGAAAGGAAGGAAGTGTTGAATGAATGAATGAATGAAGGAAGGAAGGAAGAAGGCGTTGAATAAAGAAAGAAAGGAAACATGGAAACATGGAAACGCAGGCAACAGAAAGCCTATTGGCTCATTACGAGGTTGCCCGCTTTGGTGATTTAATCTGCTCGACAGCCTGGGGCCTGGGGAGCAGATGAAAGCACCTCGACATTGAGGAGTAGATGAAAGCACCTCGATATTGAGGAGCAGATGAAAGCAACTCAATATTCAGTTTACTCCCGACGCAGCGAAGTGACGGTCGATTCTATATTTGAAGGAGTTGATAGTATTCGCATTTACTACTTCTGAAGGAAGATTGTTCCAGTGACGGATGACTCGGTTTGAAAAGAAACTCCTTCCGATGTCTGTGTTACATCGCTTAGACTGAATGGGTAAACCGTTATTTCTAGTTCTTAGGTTGGTTTGCAATTCAAAGTAATTGGAGTAATCGACGTTATTGAATTTTTTCAGATACTTGAAGACTTGAATCATATCTCCTCGTAGGCGTCTTTTCTCTAATGTAAAGAGATTGAGTCGCTTGAGTCGTTCCTCGTACGGTTGAGCCCTTAAGGTTGGTATCATTTTCGTGGCGCGTCGCTGAATCCTTTCCAGTAAAGCAATGTCCTTTCTGTAATTAGGAGACCAGAACTGTACTGCATACTCGAGGTGCGGTCTTACCATGGAATTATACAAGGATAGCATCACGTCTGGCGTTTTACACTCGAAGTTCCTCGCTATGAACCCGAGCATAGTGTTGGCTTTGTTGTATGCTTTTTTACAGTGATTCGCGTGTTTCAGGTCACTGCTGATAGTGACTCCAAGATCCTTTTCCTCCTGCATCGCTTGCAGAGGTCTCCCATTCATGATGTATGTGTGGTTACTATTTCTGGACCCAATGTGCATGACTTTGCATTTGTCAACATTAAAAGACATTTGCCATTTTTCCGACCATTCGATAATGTGATTGAGGTCTTTCTGAATGATTTCGCAGTCGGTCTTTGTGAGGGCATCTCCACCCACCTTGGTGTCATCTGCAAATTTCGATATTGTGGATTTCAGTCCTGCTTCGAGGTCGTTGATATATATGATGAAGAGAATGGGTCCCAGCACTGACCCTTGAGGCACTCCACTAGTGACTGGAAGCCAATCGGAAGGCTGTCCGTTGAGTAGTACTCGTTGTTTTCTGCCGGTGAGCCAATCTCTTATCCACGCGATCAGATTGGCTCCAATGCCCGCCGAGTGCAGTTTCTTAAGGAGTCTCTCGTGCGGTACTTTGTCGAAGGCTTTCTGAAAGTCCAGGTATATAACATCACTGGGGATGTGGGCATCCCAGTTCTTATATATACCTTGGAAGAAGTCTAATAAATTCGTTAGGCAGGAGCGCTTGTTTCTGAAGCCATGCTGGGTGTCGGAGATTACATTATTGTCTTCTAGAAACTTAACAAGTTTGTCTCTAATAATCTTTTCGGGTATTTTTCCTGCCACTGATGTCAAACTTATGGGCCTGTAGTTTAATGCAACGCTTTTGTCTCCCTTTTTGAAGGAAGGAAGGAAGGAAGTGTTGAATAAAGAAAGAAAGAAAGGAAGGAAGGAAGGAAGTGTTGAATGAATGAATGAATGAATGAAGGTGTTGAATGAAGAAAAGAGAGACAAAACAAAACAAAAAAAACAAAGAACGAATTACTTAAGACGCGGAAGAGAAAAACAAAAAAGAAAAGAAAAAAAAGGAAATGAAGAGTATTGTCAGACCGGAAGTAGATAAGAAACGAGAGAACAACAACAACAACAACAACAATAATAATAATAATAATAATAATAATAATAATAATAATAATAATAATAATAAGTATATGAGAAGAACCACCCCCTCCCGCAAACACCTCTGTGACCCTCTCTCTCTCTCTCTCTCTCTCTCTCTCTCTCTCTCTCTCTCTCTCTCTCCTCCCTGTGCTACGCCTTAGGGGATAAGTAAAGAAGGGGAGGAGGAAAGGGGAGGAAAGGAGGGAAGAAGGGGAGAGAAGGAAAGGAAGAGGAGGAGGGAAGGGGAGAGAATGGGAGAAATGGCAGTGTTTTTTTTTTACCCCGAGAGAGAGAGAGAGAGAGAGAGAGAGAGAGAGAGAGAGAGAGAGAGAGAGAGAGAGAGAGAGAGAGACTGAATCCACTTTATTCCACTCTAATGTGACAAAGCCTCCTCCTCCTCTCCTCCTCCTCCTCCTCCTCCTCCTCCTCTTTACCCCTTTAACCTACTTTTCTTTAATTCTCCTTTCTCCTCCTCCTCCTCCTCCTCCTCCTCCTCAACCTGTTCCTTTCCTTTTCCTCCTCCTCTTCCTCCTTCCTTCTTCTTCTTCTCCTCCTTTCCTTTATTCTCCTGCCTCCTCCTCCTCCTCCTCCTCCTCAACCTGTTCCTTTCCTTTTCCTCCTCCTCCTCCTCCTCCTCAACTTCTTCTTCTTCTTCTTCTTCTTCTCTTCGTCACGTGACCGCCACCACATCAACACCTCAATTTCCTAGTCAATCTTGCATCACCTACTCCACCACCACCACCATCAACTCCACTTCCACCAATCCTTGTTTTCTTTCCTACATTCTCTGCTTCCACTAAATCTTGCATCACCAACTCCACCACCACCACCACCATCAACTCCACTTCCACCAATCCTTGTTTTCTTTCCTACATTCTCTGCTTCCACTAAATCTTGCATCACCAACTCCACCACCACCACCACCATCAACTCCACTTCCACCAATCCTTGCTTTCTTTCCTACTTTCTCTGCTTCCACTAAATCTTGCATCACCAACTCCACCTCCACCACCACCATCAACTCCACTTCCACCAATCCTTTTCTTCTTTCCTACTGTCTCTGCTTCCACTAAATCTTGCATCACCAACTCCACCTCCACCACCACCACCAACTCCACTTCCACCAATCCTTGTTTTCTTTCCTACTTTCTCTGCTTCCACTAAATCTTGCATCACCAACTCCACTTCCACTTCCACCACCACCACGACCCAATTTATCTTTTCCTTCCTATTCCTATAATGTTTTTTTTTTCTTTACATATCCTAACCACCATCACCACCACCACCACCACCACCACCACCACCACCAACAACAACAACAACAACAACAACAACCGCTATCACCACCATTTCCACACTAAAGAACACCTCACTACCACAATCACCACCATTTCCTGCATAGCATACCAACACCAATCACCACCACCACCACCACCACCACCATAGCAACACCACCTTATTTTCAATTCTAATCTTCCTCCTCCTCCTCCTCCTCCTCCTCCTCCTTCTCTTCGTCTCCCTTCTAATTCCTTTTCCTTCCTTTACTTTTCTTCCTCAAATTCGTTTCTCCTTAAAATTTTCCTCTTCCTTCCTTCCTTTCCTTCATGTCCTCCTCCTCCTCCTCCTCCTCCTTCTCCTTCTCTTCGTCTCCCTTCTAATTCCTTTTCCTTCCTTTTCTTCCTTTACTTTTCTTCCTCAAATTCGTTTCTCCTTAAAATTTTCCTCTTCCTTCCTTCCTTTCCTTCATGTCCTCCTCCTCCTCCTCCTCCTCCTCCTTTTCTTGTCCTTCCTTCCTTCTTCCTTCTCCTTCTCCTCATTATGTCTTCCTTCCTTCCTTCAAATCCCTTCTTTCCCTTATATAGTCACTTCTTTTCCTTCTTCTTCTTCTTCTTCTTCTCCTCCTCCTATTACCCAAGACTTCAAACTGGCATTCTTCTTCCCTTCCTCCTTCCCTTCCCTTCCCTTCCCCTCCCTTCCAGTGTACCCAAAGATTCCCTCCTCCTCCTCCTCTTCCTTCTTCTCCTCTTTATTGTTCCTCCTCCTTCTTGAACTTGATCCTCCTCCTCCTCCTCTTCCTCTTCTTCGCCAAGGTCTTCAATTTACGCATCAAGACTCCTCCCTTCCCTTCCCTTCCCTTCTCCCCTCCCTTCCCTTCCCTTCCATAATCAGTAACCTTTCCTTACCTATAGCAAAACCATTACTTCTTCCCTCCCTTGCTTACCTTCAACTCCTCCTCTTCCTCCTCCTCCTCCTCCTCCTCCTCCTCCTCAAATCGTTACCTAACTCTTCCTCCTGTTGCTTGTTCACCTATTCTTTTTTTTTTTCTTTTTCTTTTCTCTCCCTCTCATTTCTTCCTTTCTCTTCCTTTTCCTTCTCCTCTCTTCCTTCTTTTCTCTCCCTGTTTATTCTCTCCTCCTCCTCCTTCCCTCCCTTCTCTCTCGCATTTTTCTTCTCCTCCCATTTCTCTCCTTTACCTCCCTATCTCCTCTCTTCCTCCTTTTCTCTTCCCTGTTTATTCTCTCCTCCTCCTCCTTCCCTCCCTTCTCTCTCGCATTTTTCTTCTTCTCCCATTTCTCTCCTTTACCTCCCTGTCTCCTCTCTTCCTCCTTTTCTTCCCTTCTTTTCTCTCCCCTCCTCCTCCTTCCCTCCCTTCTCTCTCTCGCATTTTTCTTCTCCTCCTATTTCTCTCCTTTACCTCCCTATCTCCTCTCTTCCTCCTTTCCTTCCCTTCTTTTCTCTCCTCTCCTCATCTTTCCCTCCCTTCCCTCTCTCCCATTTTTCTT
>NC_066573.1:7059818-7064818 GCF_024679095.1 Eriocheir sinensis | reverse complement strand
CATTATTCATGTCGTTGTAATGAACACTGTTGGGAAAATAAGAACATTCATCGATGTACCCTACAACACTCCATCCCGTGGTTAGTAGGAATGCATCAGTGCGGCCTCTTGGGTTAATATTTCCGTCATGCAAGAGAAGTCAAACAAGTCTGGCATGGTGTCCTGCTCTCAAATAGCCTTTTCCATTTAGCGTAAGCCGTTTCTGGGTCATGATCTGTAGAGTCCCTTGATAGATAGAGTCCCGACAGCCTAAGATTTGGACGCCATTATTGGCCCTGTCTTCGCCGCGAGACCGTGTGCTAGTGTTTGAAAAGCGCGGCGAAAACACAGGGCCAATAATGGCGACCAAATCTTAGGTTGTCGGGACACTATGAGGGACTCTACAGATCACGACCCAGAAACGGGTTACGCTAAATGGAAGATGCTAAAAATCTTACAGCAGTGGTGGAAGGGAGTTTTGACAATTTTGCCACTCAACATTCCTCCGGCAGCACGCCGCTGCCTCAACACGATGCTTTCCTCCGTCCCTCCAATCAGAGCGCGGGAGGTTGTTTACACTGCTGCTAAACATATCGTACGCTGCCGGCAGCAAGTATTAAACTTACTTCATATTCCTAATTTAAGTCATAATACATCTTTAGCATCTTATAATATTACATTCACTATATGGAACTTTAAAGGAACAACATAAAGCATGTGACGATTGTTTGTGTGAAAAAATATATTTAAATTTCCTATTTCTTGCATTTCCCCGTTTCTTAAATACTACTAGTAAGTCAAGTGTCTATACCGTAGCTATGAGAAAAATATGTTATTTCTAAATAACAGCAAAAAACTAGTAAGAAAAAATATTTGGACGTACGCCGCATGCATATTAATTTTGGTAGTTCCAGCAAGGCTACCAGATGGCAGGCAGGGCTCAGCGAAGGACCCTTTCTCAGACGCTTTCGGCGCTCACGACAACTACTTCCCAAGGCAACACAAGGAAAAGAAATAAAGGAGGAATGGAGCAATCACGTAATCAGGAGGAGGAGGAGGAGGAGGAGGAGGATGGATGCACCAGTTTGAATTGTATACAAGACTCAAACATTTCCAAACCAACAAATACCTCGATTTACAGGACATAATAAAAAAGAGGGAAAAGACGAAGGATTCCACTCACGAGACTGAAGCAAGGGAGAAGAAGGAGGGAGATCAGTCGGGTCTTCATGAGTGTGTTTGTCAGGTTCACGGTACAGAACCCTTGTCAAACTATCCCTAGGGCCTTACAGCTATACCCCTCCGAAGGCCGAAAGGTAGGGAAGAAGGACATTGTGGTGGTGCTTATAGGCAATGGTGGTGGTGGTGATGAAATAAGTGGTGCTGGTCATGGAGGAGGAGGTGGTGGAGAAGTACGTAAGTGATGCTGGTAGTGGTTCAGGAGGAGGAGGAGGAGGAGGAGGAGGAGGAGGAAAGAAAAAGTGCTACAGGACAGGACAAAATAAAAAGAAGATGATGAAGAAGGATTCCACTCACGAGACTGAAGCAAGGGAGAAGGAGGAAGAGGAAGAGGAAGAGGAGGAGGAGGAGGTGGTAGTGGAGAGAGAAGGGAGATGGAGTGTTGAGGAGCAGGAAGGGAATGGAGAGCAAAGGGAGAAAAAAGAAGGGAGAAGAGGGGGAGGAAAGGGGGGAGGGGGAGGGAGAGGGGAGGTAAAGAGGGGAGAGGGGAGGAAGGGCAATGACTGGCGGCGTGATTCACTGTACACCAGGTAATTACAGGTGTGTGTGTGTGTGTGTGTGTGTGTGTGTGTGTGTGTGTGTGTGTGTGTGTGTGTGTGTGTGTGTGTGTGTGTGTAGGGGAGGAAGGGGAACTGCGGAGGGGATTACAGATTTAAGCATAGGGGAAGGGAAGGGAAGGACAGGGAGGGGAAGGGAGAGAAAGGAAGGGACGGAAGGGTAGGGAAGGGAGGAAAGGGAGAGAAGGACTGCACATTAAAGTATAAGGGAAGGGAAGAGAGGAAGGAATGGAAGGGAAGGGGTGGAGGGAGGAAGAGAGGAAGAGAAAGGAGAAGAAGGATAGGACACGTTATAAAGCCAGGGAGGGGATGGAGAGGAGGAGGGGGCAGGAAGGGAAGGGAAGGAGAGAGGAGAAAGGATGTGGAGGGGAGGGAGAGAAGAAGGGAAAGGCTTGACTATGTGGACCAGGGGGAAGGATAAGAGATAGATTTACAAGAGCCACCCCTTGAAAGACATTAACCGACTCCTCCCTTAACTCCTAGGCCCAGGCATTTCGGGGCTCTCTCTCTCTCACACACACCACACACACACACACACACACACACACACACACACACACATTGGATAAGGCTTTGGTAGAAGTTGTGTTAGTATTTCCATGGGTAGTTTTATGATCCTGGTGATAGTTTGACAAGGCTTTGGTAGAGGTTGTTGTGTTAGTATTTCCATGAGTAGTTTTATGAGCCTGGTGATGGTTTGACAAGGCTTTGATAATGGCTGTTGTGTTCGAACTGACAAGGAGGAACAAGAAAGACAAGGAGTAGGAGGAGGAGGAGGAGGAGGAGGAGGAGAAGGAAGTCGAATGGGGAGGCATGGAGGGAAGGAGAAAGAGGGAAGAGGGGGAGGAGGAGAGGAGGGAGATATAGTGCAGAGGAGCTGGAAGGGGAGGAAAGGAGGGGAATGGGGAGCAGGGGGAGATAAAGAAGAAAGAGAAGGGAGAAAAGGAGGGAAATGAGCAGAAGGAGAGAAAGAGGAGGAAAGAGAAGGGGAGGAAAGGAAGGGGATGGATGGGGAGATGAAGAAGAGGAAAGGAAGGGGATGGATGGGGAGCAAAGGGGAGATAAAGGAGATAACCACAGCATCCATCATCTCGTACTCACTCAGTCTCTCATCTCCCCGGCAGCAGCATCAATCCGTAGCCTCCCTTCCGTCACAGTACCTAAAGGGGAGACAAAATGGGGAGATAAATATAAGGAGATCTCGAAAAAAAAAACTCTCCTCTCTCTCCCCAGCATCCATTTAACTCTTTCTCCCCACTATTGAGAAGATACAGTGGGAGATATATCATGAGGTCTTAGTTTCTCCCCTCCCCAGCATCCATCTAACCTGCTCCATTCTCCCCGCCCTCAAAAGATAGAAGGGGAGATAAATTATTGAGGTCTCGCAAAATCTCTCCTCTCCCAAAAATATCTCCTACCCTGGTTCCATTCTCCCCGCCCTCAAGAGATAGAAGGGGAGATAAATTATTGAGGTCTCGCAAAATTTCTCCCCTCCCCAAAATATCTCCTACCCTGGTTCCATTCTCCCCGCCCTCAAGAGATAGAAGGGGAGATAAATTAGTGAGATCTCGCAAAATCTCTCCCCTTCCCTAAAATATCTCCTACCCTGGTTCCATTCTCCCCGGTCTCAAGAGATAGAAGGGGAGATAAATTAGTGAGATCTCGCAAAATCTCTCCCCTTCCCAAAATATCTCCTAACCTGGTTCCATTCTCCCCGCCAAAACAAGAGATAGAATGGGAGATAACTTTTAAGGTCTTGCAAAGTCTCTTATCTCCCCATCTAACCTGCTTCCATTCTCCCCACCCTGAAGAGATCAAAGGGGAGATAGATTATAAGATGGGAGAGATACATTTTATGACACGAATGAGAGGAGAAGAAAGGAAGGAAGGAAGGAAGGATGAGAGGAAGGAAGGGGGAAAGGAAGGAAGGAAGGAAGAAAAGAAGGAAGGAAGGAAGGAAGGAAGGAAGGAAGGAAGGAAGGAAGAAGAATAGAAAGTAAGGAAGGAAAGAAGAGTAGGAATGGACGAAAATAAATAAGAAAGAAAAAGAAAAAAAATGAAGGATGAAAGGGAGGAAAAATAAAGTCAGAGAAAGAAAGAAAGGAAGAAATAAAGATAGAAAAAAAAGAGAAAGAATGGAAAGAAGAAACGTTATCACACACACACACACACACACACACACACACACACACACACACACACACACACACACACACACACGCACACACACACACACACACACACACACACAATCACCATTAACCAGCCCCATTCCATTAATTAAAGAGGTTACTCCCCACCAATAATAGAAGGGGTGACAGAAGGGGAGGGGAGGAGGAGGAGGAGGAGGAGGAAGGACGGGGAGTGAAAGATGGGGAGGAAGCGAAGAAAGAAAGAAGGGAGGAAGGAAGGAAAGGAGGAAAAAGAAAAGAAAAATATTAATAAGAAGAAAAAGAAGAAGGGAGGGAGTAGAAGAAGGAAGAGGAGGAGGAAGGAAGAAGAGGAAGAGAGATAAGAAGAGGAGAAGTCTGGGGAGGAGGAAAATGATGGTGATGAGGAGGAGGAGGAGGGAAGGGAAGGGAAGTGAAGAAGGAGATAGGACGGAATGGGAGGGGGGGGGGCCTCTCTCTCTCTCTCTCTCTCCGCTCCATTAGTTCCACAGACGCCAATGGTCTTATCGGTGGCGGGCGGGGAATCGATGCTCAAAGATATGACTAATGCAGGGCCGATCACGAAGCCCCGATCACTCCCGATGCCACCCCGATCACGCCCGATGCCACCCCGATCACGCCCGCCTGTCAATTCTCCCTTCCCCTCGCCTCTCTGCCTCCTCCTCCCTCCATAGACACAAGGAAACATTTATTAGAACCCTTTTTACTGCACACACGCCTTCTCCTCAGCGCCCGATTCCATCCCGATCACACCACGATCACGCCCGATGCCACCCCGCCCACGCCCGACTGTCAGTTCTCAAAGCCCATATTCCTCGCCTCAGTTCGCCCGTTTGAAAAGCCTCTCGTAGAAGTTTCTGGGATTTTCATAGACTGTTTGATGATCCTGGAGATAGTTTTACTTGAGCGGGATAATCACCCACCCATAAAAACACGGTTAATCTTCTCTGCGACCTTGGGAAATGTAGTCGCAATGGGAGCCCGATAAGTTTAGGCTAGTATTACAAGACTTTCGCTTTTCACATCAGCTATTTCAAAAGGTCAAAGAGGGGAT
>NC_066573.1:7039818-7054818 GCF_024679095.1 Eriocheir sinensis | reverse complement strand
TGAAAGAGCGAAAAAACTGGTTAACTCTTGCATTCGAGACTTGGACAGCATAGAGATTAGCTAGAGGGGTCATATGAGTATAGTGTATTCTCGTATATGTGTGTGTGTGTGTGTGTGTGTGTGTGTGTGTGTGTGTGTGTGTGTGTGTGTGTGTGTGTGTATGTATATGTATGTATGTATGTGTGTGTGTGTGTGTGTGTGTGTGTGTGTGTGTGTGTGTGTGTGTGTGTGTGTGTCCAGGTGTAGGTATAAATCGGGTTACCTGGACGATATAATTATGTATTGCGCTCTCTCTCTCTCTCTCTCTCTCTCTCTCTCTCTCTCTCTCTCTCTCTCTCTCTCTCTCTCTCTCTCTCTCTCTTCTAAAATATAAGGTTCGGTTTTTTTTCTTTCACTCCTAAGTTTATATTTCCTCCTCCTCCTCCTCCTCCTCCTTTTCCTTCTCCTCCTCCTCCTCCTTTTCCTTCCTTCCTTCCTTCCTTCCTTCTTTTTCTCCTTCTCCTTCTCTTCAATACTAGGACACGTTTTTCTCTCTTTATTTTCCTAGTTTTAAACGGCGTGCTTCCGGGTGTGTGTTTACGTGTAGGGGGCAGGTGGAGCCAGGTGGAGGGGGGGGAGGTGGAGGGGCGAGCAGTAACTAAACCTAACCTACCCACCACTCATCCACAGTCCCCTTCTCTCTCTCTCTCTCTCTCTCTCTCTCTCTCTCTCTCTCTCTCTCTCTCTCTCTCTCTCTCTCTCTCTCTGCCCTACATGACGATATCCAACATACAGGAAGTCATGTCCACTGCACGTACTTACACACACACACACACACACACACACACACACACACACACACACACACCTTTTGGAGTACATAAGGTCTGGCTGCGTAGCTACGAATTTCACAACCCTTAAGCTCTTCGAGGGAGTTATCGGGCAAAGGATACACCTCTCGTATGGCCCCTGCCCCGCCCACCCCAACCTCTCCTCCCTCCTCCCCCCACTGCACCCACGGCTCGGCGTGAGACGCGTGGCCTTGAATCCTGCTGCTGCGGCGGGTGAAGTTAACAGGTCCCAGGCTGATGCTACGCCATACCTGACACCACGCGTAGTCACGGGCGCCGGGCAGGTTAACACAGAGATCTCACCACTGAAAGAGCTTAGCCAACACATACATTTGATAGGCCCTTCCCTCGTAACCCTTCATCTGTCTCCCTTTTCCCTCACCTCCCTTCCCTTCCCTCATAACCCTTCCTGTTTCTCCCTTTCCCTCCCCTCCTTCCCTTCCCTCATGACCTTTCGTAGAGGTTACCGGTGTGTCCACGGTATAGTTTGACCGGAAGCTCCTGAGTATACGGGCGAAAAACACGGATGCTGGACAGGTTCAAACACAGAGATCGCAACGCTATACTTCTTCCCCTCTTCTCTTCTTCCTATCCATTCTGTTTCTTCTCCCGGGCACAAAAAAAGGAAATAATAATAAATAAAAAAGCCCGCTACTCGCTGCTCCCAAAAAAAGAATCAAAAGAGGTGGCCGAAAGAAAGGTCTACGCTTCTTCTTCCTTCTCTCCCGTTTCAATTTCATCCTCCTTCATTTTACCTCCCCGTTCGCTACAGTATGTTCCTCCTATCTCTCCTCCTTCCCCTCTTCCTCTTCCTCCAATTCCTCTCCTCGTTTTTCTCGCTCTCCCCTTCATTCTATTTCCTCTCCCCTTCCCTTTCCTTCCTTCCTCCTCCTCCTCTATAAATTTTTAAGCCTACGCATATTTACGCACCCACATTAAATAAGGCTTTCGTAGAGGTGTCGGTGTGATAGTCTGACAAGGTCCCAGCACCATGAACGTAAAAAACACTCTTGAGAGCCCGGGTAATGCTTGATGAAGGTAGGACAAAAAAGTTACTTGTTCTCCTTAACACGTAATACTTTAGTCAATAGTATACAGGCTGCCCAACTTAAACATTTACATAAGTTACTTTTCGCTTTGTGGGACCAACACTTAGCGGGCCTTTTTTTCTACATTTTTGAAGGGGTTGTTGTTGTCCTTGAGTTGCTGTGTGCTGTAAAAAAATTAAAAAAATACTATAAGGAATTCTCGCTCCTTACGGCCTTCCCTTTCCCTCCTCCCTTCCTTCTTGTTCCTCCTTTCCCTCACCTCCCTTCCCTTCCCTCATAACCTTTCTTCCTGTTTCTCTCCCTTCCCTTCTCTCCATAACCCTTCATCTGTTCCCCTTTCCCTCACCTCCCTTCCCTTCCCTCATAACCCTTCTTTCTGTTTCTCTCCCTTCCCTTCTCTCCATAACCCTTCCTCTGTTCCCCTTTCCCTCACCTCCCTTCCCTTCCCTCATAACCCTTCATCTATCTCCCTTTCCCTTACCTCCCTTCCCTCATAACCCTTCATCTGTCTCCCTTTCCCTCACCTCCATTCCTTTCCCTCATAACGTAACCTCTCAGTACATTACGTCACCTCTTTAAATACAGATAACTCAACACCAGCCGGGGGGAATCACACAGTTCCCAGCGATATTAACGGGAAAGTCGCGCGCGCAATACTGACGATAGAACTGTAGAACTGTGAGATAGGATGATTGTCACTACGAGAAAAATTGGGTTGCAGCGAGAAAAAAAATTGGGTTACAGGGAGAAAAATTGGGTTGCAGAGAGAGGAAATTTGGGTTGCAGAGAAATTTTGGGTTGCAGGGAGAAAAATCGGGTTACAGAGAGATAAAATTGGGTTACAGGGAGATGAAATTTGGGTTGCAGGGAGAGAAAATTGGGTTACAGGGAGAGAGGAAATTTGGGTTGCAGGGAGAAAATTGGGTTACAGGGAGAGAAAATTGGGTTAAAGGGAGAGAAAATTGGGTTGCAGGGAGAAAAATTGGGCTGCAGGGAGAGAAAATTGGGTTACAGGGAAAAAATTGGGTCACTGCGAGATCGAAAAACTGGGTCACTGCATGATTAGAAAAAAAAAAAGAAAAAAAAAAAAAACGGATCACTGCGAGATTGAAAAACTGGGGCACTGCAAGATTTAAAAAAAAACAAAAAAACATAACCGGATCACTGCGAGATTGAAAAACTGGGTCACTGCAAGATTAAAAAAAAAAAAAAAAAAGGTCACTTCGAGATCGAAAAACTGGGTCACTGAAAAAAAAAAAAGAATGTGCTATGAATCTCTGTGGACGCCTGACACCTCACACCCACCCACACCCATGAGGCGGGACACAACCCATCCTGACACCCGGTAACCCATTCACTGCTGGGTGGAAGGACACGGGGCACGGGTGAAGGGAGACTGCCCATCCGTCTCCACTCCGGCCGGGAATCGAACCCAGGACCTTTAGTTTGTGAGGCGAGAACGCTAACCACTGCACTACGGAGGAGCTTTTTTTTTCGAGTGCGCAAAGAAACAGGAAGATAAAAGAAGGGAGCAAGAAGTAATGCAGAGAACATAATGATGACAAGAGGAGGAGGAGGAGGAGAAGGAGGAGGAGGAGGAGAAGGAGGAGAAGGAGGAGGAGGAGGAGAAGGAGAAGGAGGAGAAGGAGGAGGAGGAGAAGGAGGAGGAGAAGGAGAAGGAGGAGGAGGAGGAGGAGGAGGAGGAAGAAAAGAGAAGCTGTCCGGCAAATCTTAAGTGGCGGCTCTGACGTAGACAGCCCGCTAGACACTGGTGCTATGTCTCCAACTGACCTCGCGCACCGTGCCTTCTCTCTCTCTCTCCTCGTGTCTCTCTCTTTTTCTCTCACTCTAGTATAAAAACAAATATGGTTTTTATGATTGATTCTCTATCTGTGAGTGAATACAAAGAAATTTGTACAACACTTGGCAGCGATGCCACCGCGGCGTTGTCAGCTCAAGTCAACCCAACACACCGCAGTTGCCAGTTGCTCTGCCTGCTTTAATTATCGCATTTCTGCCATTTTTTGGTGTGTGTCTGCCATCTGCCATACAATATCAGCCATATGGCATAATTATGACAAAATATGGAGACTGTACCTGTATATGTAATGCCAGGACCGTCAAGCAAATTTTGATGTGAATCATCCAGGTGAATGGTGAGGTTCCGCTGGGGATGGCCAGGGAGTGGGGAAGGAGTGGTCGCTAAGAACATTAAAATATTACACTTTGACCGTATTTCCACACCACCCAAGGGTGCATTTTTTAAAGAGGTTTATTATTATTATTATTATTATTATGCATTGTCGTGCACCATACTCCCCGTATGAGAGGACACCCCTACTTTTCTCGCACACACACACACACACACACACACACACACACACACACACACACACACACACGCACACACAGAGAGAGAGAGAGAGAGAGAGAGAGAGAGAATGACACACACACACACACACACACACACACACACACACACACACACACAGAGAGAGAGAGAGAGAGAGAGAGAGAGAGAGAGAGAGAGAGAGAGAGAGAGAGAGAGAGAGAGAGAGAGAGAGAGAGAGAGAGAGAGAGAGAGAATGACACACACACACACACACACAGAGAGAGAGAGAGAGAGAGAGAGAGAGAGAGAGAGAGAGAGAGAGAGAGAGAGAGAGAGAGAGAGAGAGAGAGAGAGAGAGAGAGAGAGAGAGGCACGGTGTGCGAGGTCAGTTGGAAACGTGGCAACAGGGTCTAGCGGGCTGTCTACGTCAGAGCCGCCACTTAAGATTTGCCGGACTATAGGTGTAATATAGAGGATGAATTATGATAACGAAGAGGAAGAGGAGGAGGAGAAAGAGGGAGGTAGAAAATGGGGGGAGGGGGTTACCAGCAGGCCGCGTAACGTGTGTGTGTGTGTGTGTGTGTGTGTGTGTGTGTGTGTGTGTGTGTGTGTGTGTGTGTGTGTGTGTACAGAGGCAACCAGGGGCATTTAATCATTTATGACAGCTGCATCGATAGTCGTATCCGGGAATATTGTAGGTCTTGGTGATAATCTGACACGGACTGGCCACCACTACCACCACCAC
The DNA here is from genome assembly GCF_024679095.1 of Eriocheir sinensis. Classification (NCBI taxonomy): domain Eukaryota; kingdom Metazoa; phylum Arthropoda; class Malacostraca; order Decapoda; family Varunidae; genus Eriocheir; species Eriocheir sinensis. The sequence goes on along the minus strand of NC_066573.1, from coordinate 7,049,862 downwards.
CACCACCACCGCAGCAAGAACGAACCTCATGTGCTACTGTAAGGAACTGAAGGATATACATTGTCCCGAGGATGATTCTGGGCTCAGGGGCTTTTCCGTCATTTTGAGCGTAAAGCATAAGGCTACGTAGACTCGCTCCTCCTCCTCCTCCTCTTGCAATCATAATTATAAAGAGAAAAAGAGAGGAAGAAGAGGTACTGGACTAGGGAAATCTCAAAACACAGCTACGTTTAGTAACTTTTGTGGGTCTCTGATGATATGTATATCTATGCCAAGGCGGACTGACAGACTTGGGCTCCACCACCACCACCACCACCAGTACAGCAAGAACCTTAATCACGGTCCACGCGCCTCGAGAACAGCTGCTATTAGTAGGTTTTGCGGGTCTCTCTGATAACACCTATCTATGCCAAGAAGGACAGAGACAAGAATTACCACTACCACCGCCACCACCATCACCACCGGGAGCCTCGAGAACAGCTGCTATTAGTAGGTTTTGTGGGTCTCTCTGATAACACCTATCTATGCCAAGAAGGACAGACAAGAATTACCACTACCACCGCCACCACCATCACCACCGGGAGCCTCGAGAACAGCTGCTATTAGTAGGTTTTGTGGGTCTCTCTGATAACACCTATCTATGCCAAGAAGGACAGAGACAAGAATTACCACTACCACCGCCACCACCATCACCACCACCGGGAGCCTCGAGAACAGCTGCTATTAGTAAGTTTTGTGGGTCTCTCTGATAACACCTACCTATGCCAAGAAGGACAGAGACAAGAATTACCACTACCACCATCACCGCCACCGGGAGCCTCGAGAACAGCTGCTATTAGTAAGTTTTGTGGGTCTCTCTGATAACACCTATCTATGCCAAGAAGGACAGACAAGAATTACCACCACCATCACCGGGAGCCTCGAGAACAGCTGCAATTAGTGAGTTTTATGAGTCTGTGATAACACGTATCTATGCTCGGGCGGACAGACTTACACGCCATCAACACCACCACCACCACCAACAACAACAATTCCACCACCACCACCAACAACAACAACATCACCGCCACGTCAGCAAGCATTAACTTTTTTTTTTTTTCTATGATACTGGAACCTTCTCATAAAATATCTGCATCCGGTAAGTCTCAGATATCCTGCTAATAACTCATGAACGCCGACATATATCACCACCACCACCATCACCACCACCATCACCACCACCACCACACTCTATTCTCGAAGCAAACTTAACCCATCGTCCTTATAAACCCAGCCCTCGACTCACTAATTCTGCATGGTTTATATTTTTCCTGATTGACCTGTCTTAACCCGGTAGCTGCGGGGGTCATGTTTCTTAGGTTAGGTTAGGTTAGGTTAGGTTAGGTTAGGTTAGGTTAGGTTAAAGGCCCCTCTAAGCAAAATAATGAGAAAGAATCATCACTCACGCAAACCATTTCATAATATATATCAACGCATTTGTGATCAGTTTATGCATCATCTATCTTGGAAGGTTTATATCATGGCAAAAATTTGGCCCATCGCTGGTACACGGTAAAGCCACAAATTTGGCCCGTCGCTGCTACCGGGTTAACTTCCTATTTTGCATTTTTCTTCTCCTACTCGCTTATAAACACTAACACAGATTTAACCCTGAGCTCAACCCTGCATGGTTCTGTAACTCTATTTTGATTTACGTGTCTTAACTTTTCATGCAATCTTATTTATCTACGACTAACTAAATCTACTTGAGCCTCTGCATTTTGCCTTCTATATTCTTACTTCCCACTCTCTCTTTTTCAGTAATCTCTCCTGTACACGAACACAAACCTTGCCATTATAAACTCCAACTCTCGACTCTTAACTAAAGCATGACTATAAGTTGGTATGATAAGACACATCCGCTTCTCACATCACCCATTTCTAAAGGTCAAAGAGGGGGTCAGTTGGGTTCTAATGAGTGTTTCTTCAGGTTCACGGTACAGAAGAAGAGTCAAACTACCATCAGGGTCATAAAACTAGTCCTGGAAATGCAAACAACTCCTACGAAAGCCTTGTCAAATATGTGTATTGTGACAACGAAATGTCTTGTAATACGACTCTTCTATACACGAACACAAACCTTGCCCTAATAAACTCCAACTCTCGACTCTTAACTAAAGCATGACTATCTATCTCTTCTATACACGAACACAAACCTTGCCATAATAAACTCCAACTCTCGACTCTTAACTAAAGCATGACTATCTATCTCTTCTATACACGAACACAAACCTTGCCCTAATAAACTCCAACTCTCGACTCCACTAATTCTGCATTGCTTTCCATGTCTTACTTTTCCTAACTCTTCACCTGCAGCATTCCTCCTTCACTCCGTCTCCCTCCTCCACACACCCTACACACAAACACGACAGTCTTAGGCAGTACAATTTTGACAGGAGCATTCTCGCACACAAAGCCACAATGAGGAATGACTACCTATACGGAAAGGCGACAGGTCAATGAGAGTGTATGCTTAAGCGGGCCTGTGTGTGTGTGTTTGTGTGTGTGTGTGTGTGTGACTGGGGTAGCCTAGTATTGATAAGGAGAGGGAGAGGAAGGGCCTACCTACGTCTACCACACCCCACGTCAAGGAAGGTAAGGGATGGACGCGAGAAACATCATATAACATCACTTTTTTTTTTTCTAGAGTAAATGAAGCAGCTCAAGGGCAAAAAAATAACGTGAGAAAGAAAAGCACGATAATCACTGCCCTTATAAAACAGTGTATGAGTGCGTAAATATGTATAGGAAGGGTAAAACGGAGGGAAGGGAGGGAAGGGACCTAACACCATTGACCTTCCTGTAGCGGGCTTGTTTTATATATATTTTTCTTTACGCCCTTGAGCTGTAAAAAAAAATACATAAAAAAAACTAAGCCTGCCACACCCTAAGGCAAGGAAGGGAAGGGTAGGGGAGAGGAGGGAGCGGGAACTAGGCTGTATAAATAACGTAGGGTAAGGGAAGGGAGGGAAGGGGTAAGAAATAGCCTAGCATACTGCCCTACCTAACCCTGCCACACCCTAAGGTAAGGAAGGGAAGGGAAGGGAGGGAAGGAATAGCTTGTATACATAACGTAGGGTAAGGAAGGTAAGGAAGGGAAGGGGTAAGAAATAGCCTAGCATACTGGCCTACCTAACCCTGCCACACCCTAAGGTAAGGAAGGGAAGGGAAGGGAGGGAAGGGATAGCTTGTATACATAACGTAGGGTAAGGAAGGGAAGGGAAGGGAAGGGAAGGGAAGGGAGGGGGTAAGAAATAGCCTAACCACACTGCCCTACTTAACCCTGCCGCACCCTAAGGTAAGGAAGGGAAGGGAAGGGAGGGAAGGAATAGCTTGTATACATAACGTAGGGTAAGGAAGGGAAGGGAAGGGAAGGGAAGGGAGGGAGGGGGAAGAAATAGCCTAACCACACTGCCCTACTTAACCCTGCCACACCCTAAGGCAAGGAAGGAAGGTAAGGGAAGGAAAACTTAGCCACAACAACACTATAGACCAACCTACCTTCTAACCTATTTACCTACTCGCAGGGGAGGGAAGGGTGGGGGCCAGGAATAGTTTTAAGAGCCACTGGTGAGGCTATGGGGGAGCCTATGGGGGGAGTCCTGATATCCTCCTCCCCCTCCAGAGAATAAAAATAGTACCTCCATAAGCCAAAGATATGAAATCGCATACCCTGCCCACGCCCGCCACACCCCAGGGCAGAGGTTCAACTTAAGACCGTATTATTTCCTCGCCCAAGTACACACACATTTGACAAGGCTTTCGTAGGCGTTTTGGGCATTTCCAGGGGTAGTTTCATGACCCTGGTGGTAGTTTGACCCTTCCTCTGAACCCTGAACCCAAGAACACATATTTGACAAGGCTTTCGTAGGAGTTTTGGGCATTTCCAGGAGTAGTTTCATGACCCTGGTGGTAGTTTGACCCTTCCTCTGAACCTTGAACCCAAGAACACATATTTGACAAGGCTTTCGTAGGAGTTTTGGGCATTTCCAGGGGTAGTTTCATGACCCTGGTGGTAGTTTGACCCTTCCTCTGAACCTTGAACCCAAGAACACATATTTGACAAGGTTTTCGTAGGAGTTTTGGGCATTTCCAGGGGTAGTTTCATGACCCTGGTGGTAGTTTGACCCTTCCTCTAAACCCTGAACCCAAGAACACATATTTGACAAGGTTTTCGTAGGAGTTTTGGGCATTTCCAGGAGTAGTTTTATGACCCTGGTGGTAGTTTGCCCTTTCTTCTGTACCATGAACCTAAAGAAACACTCATTAGAACCCGACTGACCCCCTCTTTGACCTTTAGAAATAGCTGATGTGAGAACCAAAACTATCTTATAATACTGACCTAAGGTTCATAAAGGCGATAAGTTTGCCTTCCATTCATACACTTCACAATATTAGGCCACGCTCTTGTTGGGATAAGAACAAATACTCAAACAGATATTCCAACTTTTCCGCCAGAGTTCACGCCCCCTGGAAAATTATGACGCCACCCCGCACCCCACCCAGGAAGGCGCGCCCACCAGTTTAAGAACCACCGCCCTTGGCAAACATTAGAAAGAGGGAGGGAACAGAGCCTGGAACCACTTGCCTTGCCTACCCACGAGCAGAAACACCCTGTACCAGCCCTACCCTGTACCCATACCACAGCTAGGAAGGGAAGAGAAGAGGAAGAGGGAGGGAAAAAGTCTGACACCACTTGCTTAGCCTACCCAAGCCACCCACACCCTAGGGCAAGGAAGGTAAGGGAGGGAGCGAGAAGTAGCCTATACCAGCCCTACCCTACACACGAAACCAGAGCTAGTAAGGGAAGGGAAGACGAAGAGGAAGGGAAAAAGTCTAACACCACTTGCCTGGCCTACCCACGAGCCTACCCAAGCCCACCACACCTCAGACCAAGGAAGGTAAGGGAGGGAGGGAGCGAAGTGTACCATTGGAGCAGCTGGCACTCCGGCAGTCCCCGCGCGGCACGGTGCCAGGCCCGGCTTATGTCATTACCTCGCAGACACGCGTGATCCGTCCCTGTCCCGGCGGCCCCTTCGTGGAGGCGGCCGACCATGCGGGGGGCGGCACGGATGGCTTCAGGCTGGCTCTGCGTCATGTGCCAGCCTCCGCCTCCGTCTCCTATCTGAACCTCCCCCTCCTATCTAATCCTCCTCCTCCTCCTCCTTGCACGTTCCTCCACGTATAAAAACAAAACCATGATGGCACAAGACGTCTTCAAACACATCCTCTCCTTGTCTCCCCTCTATCTCTCCGCCTTGTCACCTCCCTATACTCTCTTTCCACGGCTCCATTTCGTCACAAACAACTGTCTCCTTGCCTGGGCGTCCTTCACATATATCAACACAGGCATGATGGCAAGATGTTAACATACACTATACTATCCCTTGTCTGCTCTATCTCTTCACCTTGTCACCTAACAGTCTATCCCTCCATGAAACACTTGCATCACGAACCACCACGCAAACTCCTTACCGGGTGACCTACAGGTATATCAACACAGGTATGATGGCAAGATGTTTACATACAATACTATCCTTGTTTGCTCTATCTCTTCACCTTGTCACCTAACAGAGTCTTTCCCTCTACGGCTCACTTGCATCACGAACCACCACGCAAGCTTCTTATTACTAGGCGTCCTCTAGGTATGAAACAAAAGCATAATAGATGTTTACAACTACATAAACTACCCTCTCCTTGTCACCTCACCACGAGTCTCTCAGAGGGTCGTATTGCAAGACATTTCGTTGACCAAAAACACCTATTTGACAAGGCTTTCGTAGGAGTTGTGGGCATTTCCAGGGATAGCTTTATGACCCTGGTGGTAGTTTGACCCTTCCTCTGTACCATGAACCTGAAGAAACACTCATAAGAACCCGACTGACCCCCCCTCTGACCTTTAGAAATAGATGATGTGAGGAGCGAAAGTATCTTGTAATACCAACCTCTCTCTCTCTCCAGGACTTCATTACAAACCATCTCAGTATCTTTACCGGGGCGACCTACACGTATATCAACACAGGCATGATGGCAAGATGACTCTCCTTGTCTCCCCTCTCTCTCTTCACCTTCCTCGTCACCTTAACCCGGTAGCAGCGACGGGCCAAATTTGTGGCTTTACCGTGTACCAGCGATGGGCCAAATTTCTGCCATGATATAAACCTCCCAAAATTGATGATGCATAAACTGATCACACATGCGTTGATATATATTATGAAATGGTTTGCGTGAGTGATGTTCCTTTCTCATTATTTTACTTAACCTAACCTAACCTAACCTAACTTAACCTAACCTAACTTAACCTAACCTAACCTAACCTACCCTAACTTAACCTAACCTAACCTAACTTAACCTAACCTAACCTAACCTAACCTAACCTAACCTAACCTAACCTAACTTAACCTAACCTAACCTAACCTAACTTAACCTAACCTAACCTTTCATAACTTAACCTAACCTAACCTAACCTAAGAAACATGACCCCCGCAGCTACCGGGTAAACACACCAATCCCTCGCCTCCACGCCTTTCCTGCATCACATAACCCCCGCGCAGTCTCCTCCATGTGAAGAACAGAATCGTGCTGCTATCGTTGAGCTGTCGACGAAGAGGCTGTGCTGTGCGAAGAATTACCTCTCCCTCCTCTATTCACTTTTTTTTTTTTTCCTCTGTAACTCTATTATCTATCTCATTTTCTCTCACAACTCTCTATTCCCTCCATACTTTCCTTCCTCTATCCTTCTCTTGTGGTTTTAATCTTTCCCTCCCTCTCCTTTCTTGTCCTATACCTCCTCCTTTTCTCTCTCTCTCTCTCTCTCTCTCTCTCTCTCTCTTCCTCCCTTTGTCCAGTTCGCCTCTCCGTCTCCCTTTTTTCCCTCCCCTACATCTACATTCTCCTCCCTTTTTTTTCCTCTCAAAACTCTCTCTCTTCCCTCCATATCTTCCTCCCTTTGTCTCTATCTTGTGTTTTTTACCTCTCCTTCCTTCCTTTCTCCCTTACAGTTATATTCTCCCTTTTTTCCCCTCTTAACACCCTCTCTCTCTTGCCTCCCTTTGTCCCTTTCTTGCGTTTTTCGCGTCTCCATCCCTTAATTTTTTTTTTTTTTTTTTTTTTTGGCTTACGGAGGAGGAGGAGGAGGGGAGCAAAAAGGCACCTCTCTGTCCCCTCCATATCTTCCTCTTTTTCCCTTCACCACGCTCTATCTTATCCAGTACTCCATCCTCTCCTACATCCTTAAAAGTTTTCCTCTGCCTTCAGCTTACTGGCAGGAGGAGGAAGGGAAGGAGGAGGTTGAGGAGAAGGAACGCAAAGGCCCACTCTCTCCACTCCATTCCATCTTCACACACACACACACACACACGCGCGCTGTTCTTTTGTTTTGTCACTCTTTATCATCGAGAGTTCATATACATACAGTACCCTTTCTCTCTCCTCTATCTCCTTCCCTCCCTGTCTTCGCGGGGCACTCACACGCAAACACTAGCATCCCTTTTGTTGTCACCGTGCCCAGCATCACCGCGTCCAGCCCCACACACACACAATGGCTGGATGCTGAAACGTGAAAGGTCAGAGCAAGGAGAGAAGATGCTACGGCTGGTATTACTGGACACTTTGCCTTCCCACATCACCAATATCTAAAGGTCAAAGGGGGGATCAATCAGGTTCTAATAAGTGGGTTTTTTATGCTCACGGTACAGAGGACGGGTGAAACTACCACCAGGGTCATAAAACTACCCCTGGATATGCCCACAACTCCTGCGAAAGCCTTGTCAAATATGTGTTCTTGGGTTCAGGGTTCAGAGGAAGGGTCAAACTACCACCAGGGTCATAAAACCACCCCTGGAAATGCCCACAACTCCTGCGAAAGCCTTGTCAAATATGTGTTCTTGGGCGGCGAAATGTCTCATCTTCCGCTCGCCCCCAGACTCCCGTGTTGTGAAATACTCGTATACGCCGAGGCTGCTTAGCATATAGACGGAACGCTAAGAGGCTGCCACAGGTGGTTCGTAGATTGTGGTGTCCAAAGTTTTCTTCCCGAGGTATAAGGTCATATTCTTAAACATTTCGGCGCCCACGTACACATATTTCAATTGGCTTTCGTTGGAGTTTTGGGCATTTCTTGGGGTAGTTTTATGACTCTTCTGATAGTTTGTCCATTCTTCTGTACCATGAATCTAAGAAACACTCATTAGAAACCGATTGATTTACTTCTCGGCCTTTGGGATTAGATGATTATGAGAGGCAAAACAAGGCAAAGGCGTCTGAGAATACCGACCATAGAGTCAGTTGAAGCACCGCCCGCTCCCTCCCACCAATCCTTGTAGCCCCAACCAAGCTCTTGCGTTTTGCCTCGAAGGAATTGTACAGTGCGGTTTTATCAGACGCTTCCGCCCCTAACATCAACTAATTTCCAACTCCATAAAGGAGATTAATCGGGTACTCACGAGTGTTCTTTTAGGTTCATGGTACAGAAGAAGGGTCAAACTACCACTAGGGTCAGAAAACTACCTTTGGAAATGCCCATAACTCCTACGAAAGCCTAGTTCAATAAATAAGCTTGAGGTACGGAAATGTTTAATAATATGGCCCTATAGTTTCAGTTCAAATACACCTTCTTGCAGCCAACCAAGCTCTTGCGTTTTGCCTCGAAGGAATTTTGTGAAGTGCGGTTTTACCAAATGTTTTCGCCCCTCACATCAACCATTTCCAACGGCCAAAAAGGAGATTAATCGGGTTCTCATGAGTGGTATTTCAGGTTCATGGTACAGAAGAAGGGTCAAACTACCACCAGGATTTCCTACCAGAAGACATCACCAAGCTACAGGAATTTAACAAAGTCGCTGCTACAATTCAATGAAGAAAATGTAATCATGCACCTTAGGAGTGGATATCCAGAATACCAATACCACATGGGAAACACTCCACAACCCACCACAGAGACAGAGAAAGACCTGGGAGTGTATATTACCAGGCTACCAGTGAAGGGATATCCAGCATACCAATACCACATGGGAAACACTCCACTATCCACCACAGAGGTAGAGAAAGACCTGGGAGTGTATGTTACCAGGCTACCAGTGAAGGGATATCCAGCATACCAATACCACATGGGAAACACTCCACTACCCACCACAGAGGCAGAGAAAGACCTGGGAGTATAGGTATGTTACCAGGCTACCAGTGAAGACCAAATCCGTGCCAATCGCAGCAGACGGGTTAAGTAGAAATTTTACTGATATTTCTCAACAAAGATTATTTTACTCCCACTTATGAAGAGACGGGTATAGATGGATTCTCAGCCGGTACCTTTATGCATCGGAAGTCTGAAATGAGTTAACGCTAAATGCAAAAAAGCTTCCTCTGTTACGAGCTCCCTGATACATTCCATAAATATTTAACTTGGCTCCTGCACATGCAATGGTTGGCTGTCACTTCCCTACATAGCATATCATTCTATATCAAACAGTTACCAGCTGACCGACTAACACGCAACAATTCATTATACAGAAAAAGTCCACTGAAACCTGAATTTCCCTGATCAGAAAAAAACAACGGTCTAAATTCATGCAAGCAATAAATTATAATCGACTTGGTTTAAAACGAATCTGAATTCTTGTCAACAGAAAATTAACCCGTCCGCTGCAATTGGCATGGATTCATCTTTCACTGGTAGCCTGGTAACATATAGTCCCAGGTCTTTCTCTGCCTCTGTGGTGGATGGTGGAGTGTTTCCCATGTGGTACTAGTATGCTGGTTATCCCCTCCTAAGGTGCAGGACTTTACATTTTTCTTCACTGAATGGTAGCAGCCACTTTTTGTTCCATTCCTGTAGCTTGGTGAGGTCTTCTGGTAGGAAATCCGCAGTCATGGGGTTGAGACACTTGGAAAAAAATGCTTATCTAAACCCTGGAGTACAGGAAACCACTAAAAATCCACAGTAATAGACTTTGATTGCTGTAGATGACTTATATAACTTAAGAACCATCACACGACAGTACTGGAAAG
>NC_066573.1:7001459-7039805 GCF_024679095.1 Eriocheir sinensis | reverse complement strand
AGGTTCATGAAAGTAGCAAACATTCATTCTATCAATACTTTTCAACAGTCAGTTTCAGTGGAAAGATGTGGTCCACACATCCCTTTCCTTAAGTAGATCTCCCTTGCTCATGGCCTACAGTGTATAATTATTTAAAAAAAAAAAATCCAGTTGCACCTCCTAACCTGGCATTACATTGCTGGTTGCAGACGACGGCATCAGCATCCCGAGCAGCTACACCTCCTACCTCAGTCCCCTGCAGTCCCCGAAGCTCTACAATGAAATACGGAATTGCCGGGAGAAAGACAAGCACTTCCTGGCACACTTTGAGACTCCGTATGTGGTCTATCTGCACAACAAGAAGGAGCTGGCCCCCTCACAGCCCCTCTTCACCTTCAGCCATCCAAACACAGGTGAGTGCACTCCTCGATGCTGGATCAAAGATGTAAGTGATGTTTAGAAGCAGACATTTTAGCAGTGTAGCATCCCTTGTAATGTCAACATACATCATAACATGTCAGAGCTATAAACATTATATGTAGATCAGTGGCTCTCATACTAAGTCAGAGATTCTTTTTCTCTTTTTTTTCTGCTTTGCCCTTCAGCACGATTGCAATGTAGTCACTCTAATTCAAAAAGGAAAGTTGTGGCATATGCTTTAGCTGTGCATGACTGTGGTGTGGCCTCTTGTAGACTCCTGCGTTCTTATGTTCTTATGTTCTTAACCCATTACCCGGGAGACAGCCCGTGTAACATCTGAGTTACCACAGTTTACCCTCCCCAGGTACTACCCATTTATTGACCAATTCAAAAGGGAGGATGAACAGCTGGGTGAGCTGCATGCCAACAGCTTGGACTGGGATTCAAACCCATGGCCCTCGGATTTGTAGCAAGACATGCTAACCAGTGCACCACAGAGGTGTAACTTTAGTTCAAGATTTTTTTATTTTTTTATTTATTTATTTATTATTATTATTATTATTATTATTATTTTTTAGCAGTTTAGTTGAGATTTTGAAGATTATCACCCTTCACAGTGTGTCATGCTCCCTGGTTTCCTTCCACAGCCAAGGTGATCGACAACACCCGGTACAAGTCTCTTCAGTTCCAAATAACCGAAGACAACGTTGTCCATGGCTTTGGGGGCTACTTTGAGGCCTTCCTGTACAAGGACATCATGTTGAGCATCAAGCCGGAGACACATTCCCAGGGCATGTTCTCCTGGTTCCCCATCCTCTTCCCTCTCAGGGTGAGCTAATGTTTAGAAGGGTTTCATTTTATGAGTTGACATCAATATTGTAGCTTTCCTGTTGAAGGTAGAGTTATGTGCCCTTTAAACTGACTGTGCAAGTGAACTGCAACATTCAGCTTTGGCATCTTTCCTCCCTTAGCTAATTCAAGTACCTTGGGGCTGAACTTAGCAAAATGAATTGGTCCCTTAACATCAGTGCATTTGAAACATGACCAGTTTGTTGATGTGAACGCTTTTCGCAGGAACCCGTGGCGGTGCGTGCAGGGGACATCATGGAGGTGCACTTCTGGCGGTGCACCAACAGGAAGAATGTTTGGTACGAGTGGTGCGTCACCTCGCCGCAGATTATTTCTGTCCACAACCCAAATGGCCGAGCCTACACCATCGGGCTATAACGACGCCTGCCCATAGGTGGCCTTTCCTTTTCTGCACCTAATATTTCAGTTTTGTCCTGCAGGAATTGGTGCAGTTTAAAAGACAATACTCAATGCATGTTGTAAAGATATGCAGATGACGCATGAAATTGGAAAGTTGTCATTCCATGGCGATGGTTGTTTGTGAATAAAAAACAACCTACCATCGTCTCCTAACTATAATTTTTCTTGTTATTTTTTAAAAGGGGATTGTCTAAATTCTGTTGCTCCATGAAGGTCCGCTGCATTAGTGTCCTGTGGTGTGATGAGGCAGCCCAGCACAGCAGTGTACTCAGTCAGCCCAGACGGAGCTTTCCTGTCTCCTGTAGTATTGCCTTTGTTACTACTTTTTCTAAGACCAGACGCTTCAGTTTGGTCTTCTGAAAGTTGTGCATTTATTTAGTTTATGCTTTCGTTGATATCATTCACTTCCTGCCCGGTGCTTTGTCATTTTGTCCTCTAAAAGTATCCAGAACAGAGAGGTGGCAGTTATTTGGATGTTCTGTAATTCTCACTTCCAGCAATCCCTTCCTTGTAAGTGGATCTGTAGATGCTGGACCTTCTTTTTGTTGTGCAGCGAGGTGGTGCCATATTAACAATCCTTTCAGTATAGTATTTCATTTAGAAAAAAAGTTCCCCTCATCTTTTCTCAATCCCTTATGGTGTTTACAATTTGTAGATCTGTTTTGCCTCCTCATTTCTGCTGAGGAAAGCTTTAATAATCTTCATTACCAGATAAACAAAATGCAGTGATATCACCAAGCATCACAGAACATGCTTAAAATAGGTTGCCAGAAAACTTAGCAGCTGAATTCCACAAGCATATGGAGGTCAGGACAGCACACCTTTATTGTGTTGCTAGGATTTTTTTTCTCTTTTCTTTCTTTCAAAATGCTGTTGTCAGTTGGTAGTCTTCTTCATGGAAAAAATCCACCCAACAGCCATACATAGCTGATGGGAAGACTTGCATCACTGAAAAATTTACCAGTGAGAGAAATTGTAAAGGCAGAGAGAGTGAAGATGTGCCGGGTGGAGAGCAACAAGACTTCATGACATTTCCCTCGGACATTCTAGAGTTGAAGTAAACCCCTTTACCCTTTCAAGGTACCCTGAAGCACATCTTGACTTTACCGTGTTCCAGTGACTCTCAGAAGTAATGTCCACCCCACGGCAACAGCTGCCCAGCGCTCACCCGCACACTGTTCCTTAGGCTGTGTTGTAAGGTCCCTTGGTGTATTTTTGCCCATTTTTGCCCATATGGGAAGAGGATGCAATTAATGCACTTTTCATCAGCTTGTTGTGAATGATTGATGATTTCATGTTGCAGCTGGTCATTTCATGCTGTTACAATAAGAGGTTAGAGGTAAAGGAATTAATATACTTGCCTCAGAGTGAGCATTGATTTTGATGTACTTACTGAGATGATCTTAAGAGTGTTTTGTACATGATGTCTGAGGGAAGCTGCTCATATGTGCCAAGACAGTGATGCACCATGCAGCCTTGCAGGCCATTCTGCTGCTGCTGCTGCTGCTGCTGCCATTCCTGAGACTTTGCCAGCTGTTGAAGGATGTCATACTTTACCTTACATGAGTGCCAGTCAAATGACGTTGACAATCGTGGAGTGCCACCTCAGCCAGCATCATAAGATCAGTATTAAACCCTTAACTCCAGATCTCTCAGACACTTGAATTTCTGTCTTCTTGCTGTTGAATTGTGTCACTGAACTAAATAATGATGCTCTTGGAGGTCCAGGGTAGTCTGGGTGTCAAGAGTCAGCATTTCTGGCAGCTGAGACAATTGAATGTGACATGTATAAACGATGTATAAACAGCAACTCACCTTCAAGTTAAGGTATTGAAAAGTGCTCAGTACACCATCCTTGCACTCTAGGCCAGTAGATCTTAATCTTTTCAAAGTGACTTGCCCCTTTCAAAGCTTGTTGTAAGCCTTGATATCCAACACTAGGAAGCTAGAAGTGACACCTGATGCTGCTAGCACACAATGTTACCTGACAATAGTATCTTGCTTGTTCCACTGACTTACTCATCTTCAGTAAGATCTAAACATTGCAGTAGGCAACTTGTGGAAACTTTTTATGTGGACCTAAAACCATCCCTGGACCAATAGTTAGAAACTGGTCCCAGCTGTCAAGGGTAGCTACATTTTTCTGTAGAGAGAATGACATTTTGTTATTTATGAAGATCAACCAGCCACGGGCGCAGGACGGAGATAGACAGCCCAGCCTAACCAAATGTTTTGCTCTGATATTTTTAGTCAGTTACCAAGGTCACTCTTTTCTGAGATTACTGACACCATGCATTGATTTATGGATCCATGTGTAGTGCGGCAACGGCCTGATGAACGAGCCTCCCATAACCCACTTAGCCAGGGGGGTACCTCTTTGGCCGACTCGGTAAGGAGTGGCTCTCCCGTCACGCTGGTCGCGGGTTCAATCCCAGGCAGCCGGCGAATACCATGATCTTGATTAATTTCTCGTGTTATTTTGATACACGCAGAGGCCGTGTTGAGAAATAGGAAGGATTTAGAAAAGAAGCTCGTCGGGGCATTACACATGTTTTCCTACAGTTTTTTTTATTTCCTCAAACATTATGTGGGTTGCCGAGTCAATACAACATGCATTCATAATAGTCTCGGTGGCATGACCCTGACACTTATTTTCACTGATAATCAGAAAAGAGGAAAAAAGCGATTTCACCCAATAATGTAACCCTTCAATTTAAAGGATGTTATTCATTTCCTGTGCTAATATGAAGCCAATTATGTCATCATCCTCTGCCTTGCTTCCTTTACCAGATCAAGCAATCAAAGGCCTTACTCAAAAACATTACTAACGACCTTTGCTTCTCTCCATTGCATTATGAGAAGCTTCTTTCCTCCCGATGTACAAAAGTATATTTTAAGTCAATAAAGAGTAATGTTAAATCTGAGTCATTTACCAAAGGCTGGACAGTAAAGTAGCTGGGTAAAGTACTTGTTTGAGACCTGTTATGTAGATAGGAGACTGTCTGCCCTCATGTATCCCAAAGACAGTATTCTCAAAGTTGGGAGAGGGAGGGAGGGAAAGAGTTAAGGGGAGGAATTTTACCAGGGAGAGGGAGAGGGAGGGAGGGGAAGAGTTAAGGGAAGGAATTTTACCAGGGAGAGGGAGAGAGGGAGGGAAAGAGTTAAGGGAAGGAATTTTACCAGGGAGAGGGAGGGAGGGAAAGAGTTAAGGGGAGGAATTTTACCAGGGAGAGGGAGGGGAAGAGTTAAGGGGAGGAATTTTACCAGGGAGAGGGAGAGGGAGGGAGGGAAAGTTAAGGGGAGGAATTTTACCAGGGAGAGGGAGTGTGAGGGAGTGGAAGAGTGGAGGGGAGTAATGTTCCCAGGGAGAGAGGGAGGGAGGGAAAGAATTAAGGGGAGGAATTTTACCAGGGAGAGGGAGAGGGAGGGAGGGAAAGAGTTAAGGGGAGGAATTTTACCAGGGAGAGGGAGAGGGAGGGAGGGAAAGAGTTAAGGGGAGGAATTTTACGAGGGAGAGGGAGGGAGGGAAAGAGTTAAGGGGAGGAATTTTACCAGGGAGAGGGAGAGGGAGGGAGGGAAAGAGTTAAGGGAAGGAATTTTACCAGGGAGAAGGAGGGAGGGAAAGTTAAGGGGAGGAATTTTACCAGGGAGAGGGAGGGAGGGAAAGAGTCAGAGGGGAGGAATTTTACCAAGGAGAGGAAACTATTCAGCCATTCCCAGACCATTCATTCTCGTCGGTCCCACAATGAAACCCCAAAAGTAAGTTCCTGTCTTCCACAACCCTCCTCTTTCTCGTCCACTCTGTTCCTCCACCTTATTCTTCCTCCACCCTAATCCTCCTCCTTTCCTCTCCTCTCTTACACTTCCACTCACCACGCTCATTTCTTTCTTCCTTCTTCTTTCCATTTATTCAACTCTCGTAGAAGTTATAGTAATTAACATAAGCGGGTTCATATCTCTGGCGCCGGTTTTGCAAGACTTCTACGCCATGAACAGGTAAACACTCACGGGGACCCGACGGAGCTTATCTATGACCTTCAAACATGACTAACAACTTCAAGACCCCGAAGCGTTTGAGTATACGAGTCTGCAGAAGTGAAGGGAAACAATGCCCCTCATGTGTCTCTGTGTGGGTGTGTGGTCATGGAAATCAAGGCCTTTATATTTTCTTAGCACTTGTCCCCTACCATAATATCTTTTTAGTTTCCTGGTGCCCCTTCCATATGCATCCTTAACTGTATAATCACACCGTACTGCCTGGGGGTTGGGATGGCATGCTCCTCCCTTCTCCTTTGTTGTTTACTTGCAACAATAAACTGTCAATCAATCATGTAAAACTGGAAATGGTTAATGTAATGTAACGTCGTGTCGATTCTGGAGTCTGCAGTTAAAACAGTTATGAAGGCAGGCTCTTGGAATATCATATCCGGGCTATATATAATCATGATTCGCGTCCCCGCCTCAGACTGGCTGGAACTCGTTGATGTATTAAGCTCTTGGAAGACATTCTCTGTGCGTGAGGTGTCGCAGATTCTGAGGTCCGAAGTGAAACAGTTATGAAGGCAGACTATATAATCATGCTATATATAATCATGATTCGCGTCCCGGCCTCACACTGACTGGAACTCGTTGATGTGCTAAGCTCTTGGAAGGCATTCTCTGTGCGTGAGGTGTCGTAGATTCTGAGGTCCGAAGTGAAACAGTTATGAAGGCAGACTATATAATCATGCTAGATATAATCATGATTCGCGTCCTGAAACTCGTTGATGTATTAAGCTCTTGGAAGGCATTTTCTGTGCGTGAGGTGTCGCAGATTCTGAGGTCCGAAGTGAAACAGTTATGAAGGCAGACTATATAATCATGATTCGCGTCCCGGCCTCACACTGACAAACTCGTTGATGTAATAAGCTCTTGGAAGGCATTTTCTGTGCGTGAGATGTCGCAGATTCTGAGGTCCGAAGTGAAACAGTTATGAAGGCAGACTCAGGATTATCATGCCACAATCGTGTTTCCCACCCCTCCGGCAGACTGTCAAAAGGAAACTAATCGAGTGCATTAGGGATATGAATTACCACGAACCTTTGGAGCCTCTAATGAAGCCTCAGTGACGACCTTAAGTTGGGACTCGCAGCGTCTCACTCACAAGCTTACGCAAGGATCCATTTATCATTATCACCCAGAATTATGCACCGTGAAAACACATCCCGGATTTCGTTAATGTATAGTCTTGGTATTTCGTCAGTGTCGTATTACAAAACATTTCGCCGCCCAAGAACACAAAATTGACAAGGCTTTCGTAGGAGTTGTGGGCATCTCCGGGAGTAGTTTTATGACTCATGTGGTAGTTTGACCCTTCCTCTGTACCGTGAACCTGAAGAAACACTCATTAGAACCCGACTGACCCCCTCTTTGACCTTTAGAAATAGCTGATGTGAGAGGCGAAAGTGTCTTTTAATACCGACTTTCTATTAATCGCCATGAGGGTTTGTACCTCCTTATGAACCCTTAATGACGGAGCTTCAGTTGGAACTTGAATCGCGTCTCGCCCGCAAGATGGCGCACCTATCACGATCAGAGAAGCGGAGGGAGTGGCTGTGGAAAGACGTCCATGATTTCGCCACAGTGAGTTTCCTATCATTTATCGTTTCCCGGTACTGCTAGAAGATGTCTCAGCATGTCTTCTTGTCTGCCACGCGCCACAATAAGGTAAGCTATACGTTGTTATATCAAAGGTAAAGTTGAGGGTATACGTAACTGCCTGGGGGTTGGGATGGCATGCTCCTCCCTTCTCCTTTGTTGTTTACTTGCAACACTAAACTATCAATCAATCAATCAATCGTGTATTTAAACATGTCGTCGCCCAAGTTCACCTATTTGGCAAAGCTTGGAGTTTGGGGCATTTCCAGGAGTAGTTTTATGACCCTGGTGGTAGTTTGACCCTTCCTCTGTACCGTAAACCTAAAGAAATACTCATTAATTAGAGCACGATTGATTCCCTCTGACCTTATTGGCCGTACATCCCGTGTCTGGCTGATTGGTGTAACTTTTAACTACCCCTTTGCGGTCGCTCGTTGAGTCTTGGGTCGGCATTGCTAGACGCTCGATCCTTTCTCTTCCATCCATCATTTCTAAAGGCAAAATAAGAGGTCAAACGCGTCTCCATGGGTGTTTCTTTACGTTCACGGTACAGAGGAAGGGTCAGACTAGACACTGAAGAGGAAATAAAAGACAGACGAAGGATAGGTGTTGTAAAGTTTTCTACTACGTAACAGGGATGAAAGACTGAGGATGCTGGTTAACTCTTGCATAAGGGACTAGCCAGGGGTGGTGGATACACGTCACAAATACGTCACGCCTCACCTGTTCGAATGTGTAATTGGCTCACGCAGGTTTTGCCATCACAGTCAAGAGTAAACGCCATAATTAACCGCATCTGGCATTGCACAATAGCGTCAAAAATTAGCGGAGTGTGTGAAACAATCTGTGCCAAAGTCCCATGCTGATCCGAGTCTTCGTTTGAAAGATGTTTGCGAAAATCGGTATGTCATAGGGTCTGATGGATAGTAGGTATGGACTAGAATAGAAAGTCTTGCTCAGCGGGCCCGCAGGAAAGGTAGAGGTATGAAAGTGACTAATTCAGAGGAAGTATTAGCATGATTGATAGTTTATTGTTGCAAGTAACAAAGGAGAAGGGAGGAGCATGCCATCCCAACCCCCAGGCAGTACAGAGTGTGATTATACAACTGGAAATGCCAGGAAATCTCGATAAAAGGTAAAAAGGCGCAAGAACAAAGGTCCATATTTTTAAACATTTCTGCGCCCAAGAACACGTAATTTACTAGTCTTTCGTGGGAGTTTAGGGCATTTTCAGGGGTAGTTTTATGACCCTGGTGGTAGTCAGAGCCTTCTTCTGTACCGTGAACCTGAAGAAACACACATTAGAACTCGATTAACCTCCTTTTTGACCTTTGGAAATAGCGTGTGTGAGAGGTGGGACCATCTGCATCTCACCTTGTTATACCACGTACTACACGTCCCTAATAGTGAGAGTTTAGCAATAACAAAATAAACAAAAAAACATAACCCCTCCCATATCCATCAGTTTACTTACAGACGAATAGAATGATGACCATGACGCATACACAGCGCCTTAGGATAGGATTTCGAGAGAGATGAAATGACTCCTATACTGCGTCATGGTACTGAAGAGGTTAGTATAGAGCTACATTCCGTTGCCTGCTAACTCGTTCCATGCCCGTGTTTCAGAGGCACATGTCAAGATCGGCAGAACAAGATTATTCCAGTATCCTCACATCACTTACCTTCCAGCTTACATTTCTACTGATTCCTTCAACTTACCTTGTAGCCCCGTCCTCCAAGCTCCCATACTTAGGAGAAAAAGTCCACAAATATTGAACTTCTTTCACTTCCTTCATCCCCCCCTCCAGAGGCCAGTTGACCAAGCTGAACTGAAGAGGTCTGTCACCGTGCATGAGGATCCATGGAAATAATTCCTTGTGACTGAGATGACACATTTGCCCGAGTGACATGAAATAAGAGTTTGTCCCTCTGCATTAGTCCAGATAGTCAGATCTTATAATTATTTTGACAATTAATTCAAAAGCATGAGAAACTACTAAAGATTTGTGAAGTTATTCCCTTTATCTTCCATACTGAATAACATGCAGGAAATGATAATGGTAACATGAATATGGCTCCTCTCATGTTCTGCTTGCCCCCATACAGTAATCTCAATATGGTCCACCTCTTGTGTTCTGCTTGCCCCCATACAGTAATCTCAATATGGTCCACCTCTTGTGTTCTGCTTGCCCCCATACAGTAATCTCAATATGGTCCACCTCTTGTGTTCTGCTTGCCCCCATACAGTAATCTCAATATGGTCCACCTCTTGTGTTCTGCTTGCCCCCATACAGTAATCACAATGGTGTTGCCTCCCAAGTCACAGCAGACAAATTTTCTGGTCATTGCAGAGTCCCAGGAAAATCTCACTGTCGGGTTCACCACACTCTCCCCCACACTCAAAGGTTTACTCTTTCCCAGGTAATGTAAACTGTAACTTTGTTTTGTGCAAATATATTGTCCGTTTCATTCCACTTCACTCAGTCATGGCTGAGCATATAACCAACAGGCCAATTAAGTGCTTAATCAAGAAACTGACTGACTGTAAACTGAGAGGAGCAAGACAACCTGATTGGATCAAACTTTGGTGAGGAGAATTACATGTCAGTAAACTTAACTACTCAAAAATTATTGAGGGTGGTAAAACCAGATTCAGTTGTACAATGCACACTATATTTAGATTTTGCTGTGTGTGTGTGTGTGTGTATGTGTGTGTGTGTGTGTGTGTGTGTGTGTGTGTGTGTGTGTGTAATTCACCACGGCCTGATCACATGTTGGACTCGTAATCGCCAGCAGGTACCCTCCCGACATGAGCAAGTGCTCTTTATCGTCGATCTCTGGGTACTGCCATGACCTCACACACCACACACCCCAGCCCCCTTGCTCAAGGGAGGACAGTAACCACTCCTAGTCAATGGAAAGAATCCAGCCTGAGCG
The DNA here is from genome assembly GCF_024679095.1 of Eriocheir sinensis. NCBI lineage: Eukaryota > Metazoa > Arthropoda > Malacostraca > Decapoda > Varunidae > Eriocheir > Eriocheir sinensis. The sequence continues at coordinate 7,029,560 of NC_066573.1, read as the reverse complement.
GGCTCGAACCACTGCCCTGTCAGACCGTGAAGCCTGGCAGCGCAGCGCTCTAACCAGTTGTGCCATGCCACGGAGTGGTGTGTGTGTGTGTGTGTGTGTGTGTGTGAGTGTGAGTGGCTGCTGTTTCTTCTGATAAATTCTGAATTCATCTTCAGTTATCGTAGAACTCTTTGGCAAGAACAAAGCACCTGCACACGACGCCTTGATGTTTCAAGACCCTTGGATACGAAGGACCTGATGCACTATACAACATGCGGCTTGTAAACTTAACAATGCTTCTGCTTACAGTTATTGCAGGAAACATAAATGAACATTAATTTGTAGAACAAAACTATTTCCTAACAACTACTGACCAGGTGTTTGTGGCAAAACAAATTAATATCACGGAAGGCACTTTTCAAAAGAAAGCATTGTCATTTTAACTGTAAATAAATATCACAATTAGAAGAAAATTTGACAGGAAGCATTGTGCCATCATACATCAGCAGGTTGTTTCGAGCCTCCAGCGTAGGCGTCTTTCTCTGAAGTAATTTGTGATTTAACTTAGAAAACTAAACACTACGTTGCATCAACACAGAAGCAAATGCACAAAGGAAAGACATCAAAACACACATGACGTGACTCAAACAAGCTGAGGTATGATTCACTGTAATCTGAAACATGCACATCAGTGCTCAAATATTGACATGAAAAATTTAACTTTACAGTCTTTGGTCAAGACTACACCTTCCAGCAAGACCTGGAAAGGGTCAACATACAATATATACAATACACTGAATTTAATCTAACATGTAAAACTTACATCACAACCAAACATAGGCATAAACAAAACAGACAAGGCTGAGAAAGTCTGCCAATCAACACGCATGAGTCTGAAATGAACCTTACAGAACAAGTGACTAAACAGTTCAGGAAATATCAAGTCATTGACATGGGAGGAGATTTACAAAACACTGAATTGCAATGACTTCCTCAGCATCATCATAAAACTTAAACAAATTTATTCTGTATACACAACATTTGAGAAAGCATTTGAGAATAAGAGCTCAACTTAAAAATTGCATATACACTGCTAAGTAACAAAAATAGACACTTAATACAATAAATACAGTTGACACGGCTATCAACTATTCATTTATGAAAAAAAAAAAAAAGCAAGTTCAGAGCCTGAACTTAATGCCCTGGCACAGGGAAATATTGGAGGCCAAAATATCAGCTTTCTGCTTTCAACTGGCAGTGAATGTGTATCACAAGGGCAAGGTGCAGCAGCACCTCCTGATCGAGCTTAAGTAGCACTCGGTCTAAATGCGCTAATAAGCAACGCTCCTCCTCCTATCTTGGGCTGTTTGGCGAGGACTGTCCAGCACACTCCCTAACAAGCAAAACTGAGAATCACAGGGCCAACCACGACTCTTGTCCAGCACCACATTTTGATTTGTGCCTTTTCATAGGTTTTCCTTGTGCACTCATCCTCTGGTTGGGGTTCTCACCCGCCGCCTAAAACAAGCCAAGCTGCTACAGGACTGTTCGGATAAAGTCACATCCCTGAGCATTGTAGACAAGGACTACCAGCACCACCGCCACACGGCCAAGCGCAGGCGTGCAGGTTCGCCGTGCACTCAAGCTTGATCAGAGGGATTTATTTATTTTTCCTCCCCATCAGTCTAACGTACAGCATAGATTCTGCATACAAAATCATAATCAAGCAGAAAAATTTAGGCTGATGCAAATTCTTATGTCATGTCTTTTTGATGGAGGACTTTCAAAGATGAGTTGACATGGTTGGCAGCGCTGTCACCCAGTCCTGCCTCTGTGAGGGGGCCGTCACAGCGGAGTCTGTGTGTGGCGGAAACGCTCTCTTGCTCTGCCGGGAACACACTAGAGAGCAGAACACTTTTTTTTGCTTATCTACAAAGCTTTGAGGTAGATGATCATGTTTCATTCAATTGCTGTAATTTGAATCAATCTTATGAAAATATACCAAGAAAGCACTGCTCACCTTGCTTCCCATGACTGGGAAAACATGGCACCTCAGCTTCCTTTCACTCTCATGCTGATGCGAAGGTGATTGAAATCAGACTTCCTAAGATATTTGGTTCACACTAATGCATTAGCGAAGCAAGTGTTTAGACGCTGTCAACTTCATTTCCGTGAAAATTAAATCTGTTATACAACAAAGTGAAATATGTTTTCTTTTCTGCTATATTATCACAAGATCTTATATGAATTGCTTTAATGTTTAGTACACTGCCTTAAAACTTTTAGGCAGATGGGGGAGAAGTGTTGCCCTCCCATGTGGCCCAGGCAGAGGAACAGACGGGTGCAGTGCTGCGCGTTGCATAAATTCAGGTTTGAGCGTCCCCGGCTCGTAACAAATTTGTCTCTGAAAGTTTTGTCATTCACTTTGCTAGTGTGTATTAGATCAAATACTGCTCAATTTTTAAGTGCTGATAAAAATTCCATCGAAATCCAATACGAATATAGTTCTGTTTGCAATGTTAAACATTTTGAGGAGCATGTAGGCTTTCCTATTATTGACCATATTTTTCATTATTCTGGGAAATGCAAATGATAACTAGTATTCATCTGGCAACAGGCAGTGGTTGTGCTGGTAAGCTGCAAGAACAAGGGAGGGGAGAACATACATATGTGTACACATGACTAGGCAGGTCAGCCCACAATTTAAACAGTGCTGACGACTTTATCTGGAGCTCCCATGACCTTGTCCACGATGTAAAATTTGTGTTTGTTGCCCACCAACCCTCTCACCACCGCAATGTTCTCCACCAGGAAGTTGAAGGGCATGGTGATGAGCGCCCCCGCCACACACATTGTCATCCGCAGCCACCCCAGCCGGTCCACACGAAACGACTTGATTACACCAAAAATATACATATAAAAGTTGACGGCTCCAACAAACGCTGCAATCACATTGATGAACCCAGGCACAGGAACAGGAAAGATGGTGCTTAGGACTACTGAGGCAAGGGCCAGGGGCATGGTGATCCAGGAGTAGAGGGACACGGCCAGCAGCCACTTGGTGCTCACCTGCGGAGACAAGAGCGTGAGTACTCACCGTGCACCTTGTGATGGACGTGCCTCACCACTCTCATTAAACAGAAAGTCTTGAACCCTGTACAATCATGAAACCAAAATAAAATAGTGTTCCTGACAGAAATTATATTTTGCAGAAGTAAATTTTTAAATATTTTTTACCACAAACAACAATGCAAATGTTTATAGGCCCTCAGCCCCTGCACTGGGGTCAACTTTTACAGTGATGATACTTTTCTATGAGGCTGGATTGATTTAACAGATAATTCTTGAGGTTGCTTTGCAGATGAACTCGAGTGTATATTAAGTCTGAATGATACATGTGCCTGCTGCTCTATGGCTGAAGACCTTTCCTGCAACAACACAACAGCCTGCAGCAGCCCTCCACTTACAGGGATGTGTGAGCTGTGCACCACCAGGAGGATCCCCTGAAGCCACCTCTTCCGCTGCTGGAGGAAGTCATAGATGGTGAAGGGGGACTTCTCCCACATTTCTCCCTCAATGAAGTCAAAGGAGTAGCCGTCCCGCAGAGCCACCATGCCAAAGTAGTTGTCTTCCGCCACGCTGCCGTCCGGGCCGTGGTCAAACGTCACTCGCCGCTCCGCACCGGTCTGGAACAGAACTTGCTTAATGTGACACATGGAAGGGACAACAGATTCAGGTAAACGTTTTGCAGCATTACCGAACAAGGCAGTGAATCAATATTACTAAAATGCTTCAATAAATGTTGCTACAGTAAACCCTCTACATAACAAACACATTAGGGGAACACCAATTTGCTAGATCCAGAACTTTGTAATGTTCAGCAGCAGTGACAAGTATTGGCGCTGCATCAAAGGAGAGCAAAAGGCAACACTCAAGCCAACCAATATTGTTTTATCAACTAGAAATTATGTTATATTGGTTTAGAATAATAAACAGATAAATATATATATAAGCATATGTAGAATTTGATGCTCAGGAAGTTCATGGAGTTCCATCTATCCAAATCTCCATCAGAAGGATTTATTATGAAGGTTTACTGAACATTACATTCAAAACAAACCACATGAACTGTTGAATGAAAAGTTATTCCATCTAATCTGCTCTTTATATTAATAAGACTTCCAGTAACAAATCTTTCAGTGCACTGTATTACTTAATGACACTGTAGCTTTACCTGTGTAACAACATAGGAACCCTTCCAGCCAAAGAGAGGCTTGTGGAACACCTTGAACTGGAACCTCAGCTTCCCCATGTCGTCCGAGACCCGAAAGCTGTCCGCCAGGGTGGTGAACCAGTTCTGGATGTTCTCATTTGCATATGTTATCAAACCCTGTAATGTTCATCACAACATAAATACACAACTACAATAAAATATAAATGTACTTATCTACAGCAGGGCATGTCTGCCATCTCAAGAGGACCCATGTGCTGTAAGGAGCCTGAGGAGAGGCGGGTCACCCTACACTTGGTACCTTCTGGTAATCAGCTATTCATTATCTTCCCTCCTCAGCCATAAACCAATTTACCTCTATTTGAAACATGACATCTATATTTGCATGTACTACATATCTGATAAGTTGTTCCACTCATTCACTATCCTATTTTGACACCAATATTTATGTATCTCCTTCCTGAAACTGAGTGAACCTAATTAATTTTGTGCCCACAGATATGGGTCCCAACAACTCCTGTGCACTGTTCATGTTAAAAGAGACACCGACCTGACCAAACTGATGACGGCCTTCAATAACAAAGTTGAGAATTCCTCTCATGGCCGCCTCGGTGGCCAGGGTCTCTTCATCCAGGTGAACTATCCAGTCCGTGTCGGCCAGGACGTTGACATCTTCCTCCAGGCAGTACTGGAGGGCACGAGCCTTGAACAGCGCGCCGCTCTTCGGCCGATAACTTGACGGGACAACAACCTGGGGAAGAAGGAAACCATCACATTAAACTCAAAACACAAACTCCAGCAAGTCAAAATATGAAGCGTGCAAGAGACGGTTCTGATGAAACACATGTCTGGTGCTTTTATCATCGACTCAAGGAGGACCAGGAGTAAACATTCATGATGCTTCATAAGACTGGTGATCAGGGGTCATAAGTTTCTGTCTGTGCAAAGAAATGTATAGTTTCCTCGAGAGTGTCTTAACCCTCAAGCTGCAAATACATGTATGTCTGTGAGCCCCTGTAAAGCATCTATGTCAAGTAAACAAGACAAAGCAGCCTTGGGGAGCAGAGGCTGTGAGTCTAGTGATCTAGTGACACTTCCACATTAACCCGGTAGCAGCGACGGGCCAAATTTGTGGCTTCACCGTGTAGCAGTGATGGGCCAAATTTGTGCCATGATATTTACCCCCCAAAATAGATGATACATAATCTGATATATATTATGAAATGGTTTGTGTGAGGGGTGATTTTTTCTCATTTTTCTCGCTTGGAAGGACCATTAAGAAACATGATCCCCGCTGCTGCCAGGTTAAGCATGGAGAGAGAATGGGAGGGTAGAAGGGACCGAGGAATATTATGAGTCTACGTATAAACCTTAACCACTGCTTTCAAAATATAGGAGTCCCAGTAGTCTAGCTTAGGGAGTATGCAGTGTGGAGACTTGCTGTTTGAGAAAATTATATTTGCTAACAAAGATTACATACATAAACAGAAAATTAGAACTAAACAAAATCATGTGAATGTAGACCAAAGTAGTCATGCTGAGTGTAACAAGTGAGTGAGACCATCGACCTTGCGTGGGTGGGTAGGTGGCCTGAGGTGGAAGATAATGCAGTTGTGTAAGACAGCAAAACAATGTAACATATATGGTGATAAGGGCTCAAGAGACTGGCTTCCCACACATGTCAACCTGAGCCATGGAAAGAGACAGTGAAGGGATGTAGACGAAGAAAGCTTACAAAATAAAGAAAAAGAGTGTGTGTGTGTGTGTGTGTGTGTGTGTGTGTGTGTGTGTGTGTGTGTCAAAAACATCACCCACTAACCTGTCTGATTCTCTGGTTTTCTGGCAAGTCAATCTTTTTATCCGTCACAACCTCAATCATAAGCTTCTCCAGGCCACCTCAAAAATAAAGAAAATAAAGATGTGTGTGCGAGGAGATGTGTCAAAAACATCACCCACTAACCTGTCTGATTCTCTGGTTTTCTGGCAAGTCAATCTTTTTATCCGTCACAACCTCAATCATAAACTTCTCCAGGCCAACTCGCAGGCAGGTGTTCAGGTTGCGGTTGACATTTGTCCTGACCAGGTCCGGGTAGTCTCCCCGCGTGACCACCCTCAGGCACAGGAACGGCGCCAGCAGTGGGGAGCCCTTCAGCTTGGCTCGCTCAGGGAAGGCGTTGAAGCAGATGAAGCCAAGAAAATTGAACACTGCCTGGAAGGATGTACACAATTTATTATTATTTTATTTTTACAACAAAGGGGAAGCTCAAGGGCATAAAAAAATAAAGTGAGAAAGTACATATTCAGAGCATAAACTTAATGGAAACACTGAACCCAAAGCCTCAGGAGCATTTTTTTCTTACCTGCGGCAGTGCCAGAAGAGGTAACAATCTCAGTAGCTGAAATAGGAGGGTGACTAGAGGAGGATAGGCGGCCGTGGTGGGCGTCCCTCCCCAGAGGCCGCCAGCCCCCACCTCAAACAGGGCCACCACAATGAGGAGGAGACAGACGTGAGCCACATGCTTGGTGGTGTGCAGAGTCTCAGAGAAGGCCGAGCTTACCCAACTCACCACCATTGTACCTGGGCAAGAAAATACATTGGCGTCATTAAGAGTGGGAGAGAGTAGTGACCCGTGCAACCCCATGATGGAAAATAAGGACAAATGAAAAGAAGAGAGGACGAACAAGATACGAGTGATACTTTGTAGATACCTGAGCAAGAAGATACGTTGCCGTCACTACCAAGATCATAAAAGCGAGAGAGAATAGTGACCCGTCCAACCCATGAGGGGAAATGAGGACAAATGAAAAGAAAAAGAGAGGACGAACAAGATAAGAGCGTTGTAGATACCTGAGCAAGAAGATACACTGCCGTCACTACCAAGATCATACGAGCGGGAGAGGATAGTGACCCGTCCAACCCATGAGGGAAAATAAGGACAAACAAAAAGAAGAGAAGACGAACAAGATAAATAGGGTTCTCTTAGCATCTTTTACCCAAATGACCACCAGTGTACCATAGCAAAATAATACATCAGTGTCACTACCAAGATCATGAGAGTGGGAGAGACTCGGACCATCCAACCCCATAAGAAAAATAAGGAAGTTAAATGAAAAGAACAAGAAAAGACTTACAAGATATCACCACTGTACCCAAGGAAACCAACACTTCCCATCACTACCAAGATTGTCAAAAGTGGGAGAGACTCAGCCTGTCCAACCCCATAAGGAAAATAAGGAAGTTAAATGAATAGAGGAAGCAAAGACTAAGAAGATACAAGTGGTTCTCTTTAACCCAACTGACCACCACTGTACCCAAGGAAACCAACACTTCCCATCACTACCAAGATCGTCAAGAGTGGGAGAAACTCAGCCTGTCCGAGACCCCATAAGGAAAATAAGGAAGTTAAATGAATAGAGGAAGAAAAAGAGAACACTAACACAAAAATGAGGTTCTCCTTCACCCAATTCACCAACACTTTTCCCGAGCAAACCAACACGTCCCATCACTACTAAGATCGTCAAGAGTGGGCGAGACTTAGACCGTCCAGGAAAATAAGGATGTTATGAAAAGAGGAAGGAGGAGAGAAGACTAACAAGGTACAAGTGGGTCTCTTTTACACAAGTCACCACCACTGTACCTGGGCAACACAATACCTCCCATCGCTAACAAGATACAAGTGGGTCTCCTTTACACAAGTCACCATCACTGTACCTGGGCAACACAATACCTCCCATCGCTAACAAGATACAAGTGGGTCTCCTTTACACAAGTCACCACCACTGTACCTGGGCAGCACAATACCTCCCATCACTAACAAGGTACAAGTGGGTCTCCTTTACCCACTTCACCACTGTACCTGGGCAACACAATACCTCCCATCACTAACAAGGTACAAGTGGGTCTCCTTTACACAAGTCACCACCACTGTACCTGGGCAACACAATACCTCCCATCGCTAACAAGATACAAGTGGGTCTCCTTTACACAAGTCACCACCACTGTACCTGGGCAACACAATAACTCCCATCGCTAACAAGGTACAAGGTGTTCTTTTGGCCGCTGGTATCATGTTTAGAGAGGCAGCCACTCGTGGGTTTTGTATTCCACCAGTATGTGTTTCACCCTTGCCCAGCCACTTACACTGTGAAGAAAAAAGCATCCAGTATCTAATCTTGCACAATTTTCACCCTCGATAAATGTAACCTCATCAGTGTTTATATTTGCTCCTTGATTGTGGGACTCATCTACGTGACTGGCGCTAAAACAACACATAAGATAACACATATCACCATCATCATTATTTCGTTTAACGTCCGTTTTCACTCTTCCTGAGCAGTTGGACGCTTTATGGCTCTCCTCCACATATTTTGAAGTCGAGCCATTTTTTCCGGGTGCACGCCCTTCCTGACCCAACCACATATTTCAAGTGGTGGCCCCAGCCTTTGCCTGAACGAAAAAGGAAAACCCTACAAGGCAGCAGGGGGCTATGAGGTGTACCACCCACTATTTCACTCGTAGCTGGAACTGGATGGCCACTGACTCTGATAACGAGAGTTCACCTGCCCGAGTAATGTTTCTGACTGATACATGTTCTACTAAGCTTGTGGTCCATGTCTCACCTTTCTTGCATATGCCTCTCCTCCTCGGTATAACGGCTTTCGGTAATGTGACTTCTATCAGTTTTGGTGCCATGTTTTTTTATCTTATGTCTTAAAATACGCAAACACCAGACTCTAGGACACTAACAAGACACTGACGACATCACAAAACACCGGCAGCATCACGTTATAAATATTTTGTACAGTGAGTTCCAGGCGTCCTTCCTTGATGAGTGATCGGCCTCACCACCATGGACTGCATATGGACCCAGACACTAGTCCATGCAATAATCACTTTTTTGTCTGACTCTGGTGTTTAAATGTTCCGGTCCCTAGCAGAGTTTGAGCCCCGAAGCCCGGCACGACCCTCCACTGAGTATTACAGGCAGAGGCAAAGGGTGCCCTTGTACTAAGAGTGTGAGTGATTCTTCTATCTCTAGGTCTATCAACCTCCCTGCCCTTAATCAGATAAGATAAAAGACCATAATCTCCAAACATGAGATGGGGTGGACCTCCAACTCAGACTATAGTGACTACAGATAAGGTTACATAGCTGACTAATTGTGATGGATGTGAATTAACAGCAACTTTTTATTTGATCCTTGCTTCCAGTGCTGCTCACAAAAAGTTAACAGCTGCATGAAGTACTGAAAGCAGCAAATGTAAACCTGATCACTTTTGCTCATTTAAAGAAACCAGAAAACTTGCAGGACAAACAGAAAACACACCCAACTCCTTCTTGTGTGAGGATTTAATACAAAACTGGCTCTTGGTTTCTGAAAATTCCTAGTTTCGAGAATGCCCTCAGCAGACTTTTTCTCTCTAATGCGTGACACACCGAATGTCTGCACTTGTGTGAATGTTCCCTGAAAACCAACTTTGTGTGAATGTTACCTGAAAACCAACTTGTGTGAATGTTACCTGAAAAGCAACTTGTGTGAATGTTACCTGAAAACCAGCTTGTGTGAATGTTACCTGAAAACCAACTTTGTGAATGTTACCTGAAAACCAACTTGTGTGAATGTTACCTGAAAACCAGCTTGTGTGAATGTTACCTGAAAACCAACTTGTGTGAATGTTACCTGAAAACCAAAACAAGGTAACTACAGGATGCCCTCCAATAAGCTTTACCACCGATTCTCTTCATGACACTACTACTACTACTACTACTACTACCACTACTACTACTACTACTATAAGGGTGTTAAATCTATTTCTCGGCCAAACCTACACTTGCCTAGGAGGGGTTTAACATTAATACAAGACTGACTTTCAAGAGCATCCACACAGCAATTCCTCATTCCTCACTCACCTCCAATGTGACCGACACTGTGGTTATCTTAGCCTCGGCATGGTCTCGTCCCCTGCCACACTACACCTGCGGACAAGGGGAGACAGAGTTAAAAGGCAAGTCAGGAATAGCGATCATAGGCTGGTATTGTCAGATGCTCCCACGCCTCACACCAACTATTTCCAGAGGCCAACAAGGAGGTTAATCGAGTTTAAATGAGTGTTCTTTTAGGTTCACGGTACAGAGGAAGGCTCAGACTACCACCAGGGTCATAGAAGTACCCCTGGAAATGCCCTAAACTCCCACGAAAGCCTTGTCAAATATGTGTATGCTTGGGCGGCGCAATGTTTAAGAATATGACCGAGATCTCGTTCCTTATCAGAGCTTTTGATTAACCACTTTTTATAAGGGTTAGCGGCTATATCTAGAGGAATTATTTCATCTGTTAGTAATAATATGGCGCTAATAGACCAAGGGAAAGGTACGAGTAAATTACGTGTTCTTGGGTGCAGAAATGTTTAAAAATATGGCCCGTGGCTTTAACATAGCGTGAGTCCATACACGTACTAAAAGCAGCGGTAGCCTTGACATCAATGAGCGAGCCAGGCAATGAAACACGACTTGGAGGAGTGACTGGACGAGGGAGTAAAGTATGCTTGGTTACACTCCAATAATCTGCAGAGAGGTTGAAACGGAGTAAAATGTGCTCGGTTACACTCCAATAATCTGCAGAGAGGTTGAAATACAAGTGGAAAACAGGGTCTGAGATGAAAAGTTGGAAAATTTCGTTAAGTCGGCGCAACATCTGTGATCATATGCCGGAGAGAGACAGGAGGGGGAAGGAATTATAGAAGGGAACAGACCCCAGGAGACGGGACACAACCCCCGATTAATACCTGGTACCCATTCACTGCTGGGTGGACGGACAGGGGCGTAGGGTATGGGAAAAGCCGCCCAAATTTTTCCACTCCGCCCGGGAATCGAACCCGGGCTCTCTCGATTGTGAGCCGTATGCTAACCACTGCACCACGAAGCCCCCGGTCTGAGATGAAACACTATTGGCCATGAACATACTAAAGCACTCGTTAGAACCTGATTGATCTCCTTTTCGGCCTTTGGAGGTAGGTGATTTGAGAGGTGGAAGCGTGTGACAGAGTGCCGCCCTGTGCCTCGGTAACCAGCGGGCAGGGGAAGCACGCACTCAGCATTAAAGATTCACGCAGCATCGACAGAATTCAAACGATGGATCTCGCTGCTGCTGATTCTCCTCCTAAATAAATCAAGACTGCCAATACGTGTTTGTCTAGGTTCATGGTATACAGAGGAAGGGTCAGACTACCACCCGGGTCATAAAACTACCCATGGAAGTGCCCCAATCTACTACGAAAGCCCCCCAAAAAAAAAAAAAAAACACTGCCTTATAACACTGCGGGATGGGGTGTGTGGCTGTCAGGCTATACACACACACACACACACACACACACACACACACACACACACACACACACACACATACACTGTAGGAGCGACTGTAGGAGAGGCGTCAAGAAATACAGTTTTCCATACAGAAGCATAACAACATGGAACGGACTTGACGAGGAGGCTGTGTGTGCAAAAACGATTCATGAATTTAAAGCCAAACTGGATAATAAGCGTTATGGAGACGGGACAACACGAGCCTAATACGGCTCTTTTCCTGTATTTCACAACTAGGTAAATACAACTAGGTAAACACACACACACACACACACACACACACACACACACACACACACACACGGAGAGAGGGATGAATGAATAGAAAACAAGAATGAGAGAAAACGGGAGATAGGAAGCAAGGGAGAAAGGAAAGGAAAAAAGGAAAGAAGGAAAGAAAAAAAGAAAGGAGGGTGACGAATATAGAAAGGAAAGATGGAAGGAAGAAAATGGAGATAAAAAAGAAGGAAGGAAAGATCGAAAGTAGGGAGAAAAAAAAACGAAGCAAAATGAGAAAAAAACAATAATTAAAGAAAATGGAAAAAAACAATGAAAAGATGAACGAAATGAACGAAAGAGGAAGAAAGAATTGAAATCACCAGACAGGGTATTCACAAACAAGACAGGGGGAGAGAACACGGTGAAATAAGTACCGCTTGTAAAGCTACGATACGAGAGAGAGAGAGAGAGAGAGAGAGAGAGAGAGAGAGAGAGAGAGAGAGAGAGAGAGAGAGAGAGAGAGAGAGAGAGAGAGAGAGAGAGAGAGAGCGCAACCTAACACACCTTGCTGCACTAAGTTAATTAACGTGGCTAGGTGAGGACGAGACGCACCTTCACGCCACGCACTCTCAAGCTCACTAAGAAACATCCACCAGTGTCCAAAACCTAAGCCTGCCCCTCCCTTCCCTCTCTCTCGTAGGTCACATCCGCCCCTATTACTCAAGCTCTACCTCGGCAATTCCCTTGACACATGTTACAGGACAGAGTGAAAGCCCGGGTAGGTATTTTCAAGCGCTTCCGCCTCTCACATCAATTATATCCAAATGCCATAAAGTATAGATCAGTCTGGTTGTAAGACGTGTTTGTTTAGGTTCATGGTATACAGAGGAAGGGTCAGATTACCACCCGGGTCATAAAACTATATACCCACGGAAGTGCCCCGAACTACTACGAAAGCCTGTAACCAAATGCCATAAAGTGGATCAGTCTGGTTGTAATACGTGTTTGTTTAGGTCCATGGTACAGAGGAAGGGTCAGATTACCACCCGGGTCATAAAACTATATACCCACGGAAGTGCCCCGAACTACTACGAAAGCCTGTAACCAAATGCCATAAAGTATAGATCAGTCTGGTTGTAATACGTGTTTGTTTAGGTCCATGGTATACAGAGGAAGGGTCAGATTACCACCCGGGTCATAAAACTTTATACCCACGGAAGTGCCCCGAACTACTACGAAAGCCTATAACCAAATCCCATAAAGTATAAATCAGTCTGGTTGTAAGACGTGTTTGTTTAGGTTCATGGTATACAGAGGAAGGGTCAGATTACCACCCGGGTCATAAAACTATATACCCACGGAAGTGCCCCAAACTTCTACGAAAGCCTTGTCAAATATGTGTATGTAAAAAAAAAGTCGATCTCCAAAACTTGACATAGATAATAAACAAAGCAAATCGTTAAAAGATTCCACTATTAAGGGAGAATTCTACAGTGAGCCTTGACATAGAAAATAAGTAAAGCAAATCGTTCAAAAATTCCACTATTAAAGGAGAATTCTACAGTGAGCCTTGACACAGAAAATAAGTAAAGCAAATCGTTAAAAGATTCCACTATTAAAGGAGAATTCTACCGTGAGCCTTGACACAGAAAATAAGTAAAGCAAATCGTTAAAAGATTCCACTATTAAAGGAGAATTCTACCGTGAGGCTTTCCCAGCTTGAATTGAGCCTCCTAAAAACAGTGATATCCAGGTAACAGTCGATCTCCAGAGCTTGACATAGAAAATAAACAAAGCAAATCGTTCAAAAATTACACTATAGGAGAATTCCACATCGAGGCTTCCCCCGCTTGCACAAGATGGGAAGTAAGTCAGGTCTGGCCACGCGACGAACCGGTGGTATAGGACGATGAAAACCCCGTCCGTCCGTCCGTCCGTCTGGGCTTTCCGTGTGTGTGTGTGTGTGTGTGTGTGTGTGTGTGTGTGTGTGTGTAGGGTAGTCTCTCTCTCTCTCTCTTTTACACACACACACACACACACACACACACACATCACCCTTCCCCACTTCCCCCAATACTCATCACATGAAACTCATTGTATTGTATTTTGTGTATTTTCAGCCTTATGGCAGCCTACAAATGAATAAACCATTTATTATTATTATTACACACACACACACACACACACACACACACACACACACACACATATATATACCAGTTCGACAACATAAAAAACATCAAAGCATAACCCATAATTATTGAGTGTTTTAAGAGTAACACACACACACACACACACACACACACACACACACACACACACGTTGAACCACTCCCTTCCTCAAGAACATAACAGCACAGCAAAAGAAATATAAAAAAAAAACCTCGCACCCACACACAGACAGAGCTACCGATTGAGCTAACTGGTGGCTCAATCGGTTAGAGCGCCGCTATGCAAGGCGGCTATGCAAGGCGGCGTTCGAGCCCGCTCAGGCCGGATTCTTTCCGTTGACTAGGAATGGTTACTGTCCCCCCTTGAGCAAGGGGGATGGGGTGTGTGGTGTGTGAGGTCCTGGCAGTACCCAGAGATCGACGATAATGAGCACTTGGTCACGTCGGGAGGGTACCTGCGGGCGTCCAACACGTGATCAGGCCGTGGTGAATTACACACGCACACACAAACGAACCTACATGCGCACGCGCTTCCTTCAAGACACTGACTAGGGGGCGTGAGTGAGTGAGTGAGTGAGTGTGTGCGTGCGTGCGTGATAGCATGGCACCGCACACAACACACTTGACATGACTGTGTGTGTGTGTGTGTGTGTGTGTGTGTGTGTGTGTGTGTTATCTTGCTGACGCACACACTCCAAACCTTGATATGTATGCTTGTATTTCCCGGGGATGGGGGGGAAGGGGGGGAGGGGGAAGGGGGAGGGGGGGCAGGAGGGAATGGGAGAAGGAAGAAATGGGGGAAGGAGGGAATGGGGAGGAAGGAATGGGGGAAGGAGGGAATGGGAAGGGTAGAATTGGGGAGAGGGAATGGTGAAGGGAAAAACGGGGGACTGGTACATCTAGCTTTTTTTTTTAGTATAATTTTTTGGAGAGGGAAAGGGAGGTGAGGTGAGGAGGGAAGGGTGAGTGAGTGAGTGAGTGAGTGAGTGATTGATTGAGAGGGTGAGTGAGTGATTCATTGAGTGAGTGATTGAGTGTGAGTGATTGAGTGAGTGAGTGATTGAGAGGGTGAGTGAGTGATTCATTGAGTGAGTGAGTGAGTGTGAGTGAGTGAGTGATGCTGTTACTATCCCATCCTAATCTCCTCCTTATCTCGCCCCTACCCCCCCTCTTCCTTCCCCCCCATTCATAACCTCCTCCTTTAACCTTTTATCATGTCAATATACGTGCTTGCAAGGGGAAGGGGAGGGGTAGGGGAGGGGGAGGGAATGCTCTCTATCAGCCTCGTTATCTCTCTTCTCCTCCCTCCCTCGCCCCTCTCCCTCTCTCTCTCTCGCGGTACAGAGGAGGAGGAGGAGGAGGAGGAGGAGGAGGAGGCAAGTATATAATGGTTTAGCTCCTCCCACGAAGAAAAAAATATCAGGTATCTCTTACGAATGATGAAGCTGGAAGAGAGAGAGAGAGAGAGAGAGAGAGAGAGAGAGAGAGAGAGAGAGAGAGAGAGAGAGAGAGAGAGAGAGAGAGAGAGAGAGAGAGAGAGAGAGAGAGAGAGAGAGAGAGAGAGAGAGAGAGAGAGAGAGAGAGAGAGAGAGAGAGAGAGAGAGAGAGAGAGAGAGAGAGAGAGAGAGAGAGAGAGAGAGAGAGAGAGAGAGAGAGAGAGAGGGGAAGAGTAATATCATGATGGCACAGTTCACCCCCTCCTCCCCCAAAAAAATAAACAATTATCGGGTATGCCTTACTAGTGATAGAACTGAAACTGTGAACGAAAACCAGCGAGGAAGAAGGACGGATACGGCTGACAACGAGGAGTGTAAATGGAGTGTGTTAGAGAGCGTTTTAATGTCACTTTATGTCCCGGGGTAAGGCTGTAAGTTTGTCTGTTACACTTGCCCCAGATATGACGAACGATAGAACTTAAGGTGAACGAAAACCAGATAGGAGGAAGGACGGATACGGCTGACAACGAGGAGGAAATGGTGTGTTTAATAGCGTTTTCCTATCATTTTATGCCCCGGGGTAAGGCTGTAAGTTTGCGTGTTATATTTGTCCCAGATATTACGAGTGATAGAACTTAAGGTGAACGAAAACAAGCGAGGAGGAAGGACGGACACAGCTGATAACAAGGAGGAAATGGTGTGTGTTTAATAGCGTTTTCCTATCATTTTATGCCCCGGGGTAAGGCTGTAAGTTTGTCTGTTACACTTGCCCCAGATATGACGAACGATAGAACATAAGGTGAACGAAAACCAGATAGGAGGAAGGACGGATATGGCTGCAACGAGGGTATCATAAATGGTGTGTGCGCGCGCGTCAGGTATGAAATAGTCGTAATAGGAGACCAGCGATACGTTCAAATATATGGACATGAAAATACCGACCTCATTCTATAAGCTGATGATAGACTTGTCCTCCTTCCCCACCACCATGGACACAAAAAAGGGTCGCATTACAAAACATTTCGCCGCCCAAGAACACATATTTGACAAGGCTTTCGTAGAAGTTGTGGGCATCTCCGGGGGTAGTTTTATGACCCTGGTGGTAGTTTGACCCTTCCTCTGTACCGTGAACCTGAAGAAACACTCATTAGAACCCGACTGACCCCCTCTTTGACCTTTAGAAATAGCTGATGTGAGAGGCGAAAGTGTCTTATGATAATGAGCCAACACCAGAGAGAACAGATGGACGCAGGAAACGGCAAAATAAGGGAAGATCTGTGTGGAAAGATTTATGGAGGTGACATGGGTGACGGACGCTGATAAAGACGACCAACTGGAAGAGAAAAGGGGAGGAGGAGGAGGAGGAGGAGGAGGATACGAGACTGAAGAGGAGAGAAAAATAGTTATGTAATATTGCTGAGGGCGGGAAGGGTAAGAGAGGGAGGGGAAGGATAGTGTGATAGGGTGACTGTAAGGTGACTATGGCAAGAACAGGAAGGGTGAGAACGGTGGAAAGAGCAAGCTGTTATTGGGAAAGGGTTTTGGGATAGGGTGACTGTAGGGTGACTAGGAAAAACAGGAAGGGTGAGAACGGTAGAAAAAGAAGCAAGCAGTTATTGGGAAAGGGTGAAAGGGTGATCGTGAAGAAAAATAATGGATAGGGTGTTCTAGAGGGGATAGGGTGACTGTAGGGTGACTAGCAAGAACAGGAAGGGTGAAAAGGGTGAACAAGCATGGAGTCAAGGGTGAGATGTGTTTAGGAAGGTTGTGTGTGTGAAGAATATACTGGACAGGGTGTTCTAGAAAGAGCGAGGGTGAAAACAGCATGCAGTCAAGGGTGAGAGGAGTACGGGAAGGGTGACTAAAAACAAAAACAAAACATGGCAGACAGGGTGCTCTAGGGGAGATAGGGTGACATAGGGTGACTAGCAAGAACAAGAAGGGTGAGAATGGTGGAAAAGCATGCACTTATTATTAAAGGGTGTTTGGGAAGGGTGAGTTTGTTTCAGGGTGTCTCAGATGGGAATAAGGTGAATTAGGGTGACAAACAAGAAAAAAAGTCGGGTGAAAAGGGTGAAGAAGAGACGAACCTAAGACGAAAAAGTGCTCATAAAGTTAAGAGTAATAAATAGGGTGTTCAAGGGAGATAGGGAGGGTGACAAACAGGGTGACAAACAGGGTGACTAACCAGAAGAGGAATGAAGGGAGAAAAGGGTGAGGAAAGTAGAGTGAGTGAAGGGTGAAAGGGGAGGATGAGAAGGGAGAAATTTTAAGAGGAGGAGGAGGAGGAGGAAGAGGAGGAGGAGGAGGAGATAAGACAAAGGATATGAAGGAGAAGTTGCTGGTAGTAGTAGTAGCAGTATCGATGGTGGTAGTGGTGGTGGTGGTGGTGGTGGTGGTGGTGAGGTGAGGGGTGTGAGAGAGCCAGGAGGGGAGGGGTTGGGGCGGGTCTAATGGGTTGGGTGTCACGCTGGTTTGCACGGCCGATCGAAGGAGGTGGTTGGCGATGGTGTACGCGTGAAGCAGAGAGCGAGAGATGGAAACAAACGTGAAGGTAAAGTTGGGGACGGACACGGAAAAGATGGAACCGTCTAAGCTACAGCGTTCACGAAGGCAGCAAAATATATATAAAACACGACTTAGGATTTACGAAGGAGAGGGAAATGGTGAATGGGGTTTAATGTGGAATAGCGAAAGATTGTATCATTGTCAAAGCGTTCACGAAGGCAGCAAAATATATATAAAATACGACTTAGGATTTACGAAAGAGAGGGAAATGATGAATGGGGTTAGTTGAATATATATATAAAAAAGAGTTACACAGATTTACGAAGAAACGAACATAGCAATTGATTTAAAATGCTGTACACGTGGAATAACGAAAGAGTTTAGTGTTTAATATAAGGAAAACAAAGTAAATAAAACTTATACCACTTAGCTGAATATATATAAAAAAAAGTTACACAGATCTACGAAGAGACGGAAATAGCAGGTGATCTAAAATAGGAGTTTGTTAAAATAAGGAAGAGAGAGTGAAGAATGTGTTAGTGAATGAGTGAGTACGTGAATTAATGAATGCGAGTGTGAGCATGATGAGTTGGAGGTTGTGAGTGAAGGATGAATGAAACAAGAAGGGAGGAGTGAATGAATGAGAATGAAGGGAGGAAGGAAAGAAACGAAGAGGAGAGAAGTGAGCAAGTAATCGAATGAATGAATGAATGAATGAAGGGCAAAAGAGTTTAGAGCTTAAATATAAGTAAAGAAAACACACACACACACACACACACACACACACACTAAAAAAAAAGGTCATAATGGTGTTTGGTATGAGCTTATCCTGTTTACACACACACACACACACACACACACACACACACACACACACACACACACACACACACACACACACACACACACACACACACTAAAAAAAAAGGTCATAATGGTGTTTGGTATGAGCTTATCCTGTTTACACACACACACACACACACACACACACACACACACACACACACACACACACGAACGCCAGAAAAGAGAGAGAGAGAGAGAGAGAGAGAGAGAGAGAGAGAGAGAGAGAGAGAGAGAGAGAGAGAGAGAGAGAGAGAGAGAGAGAGAGAGAGAGAGAGAGAGAGAGAGAGAGAGAGAGAGAGAGGAAATGAAGATAAGTGGTATAGTGTATGTGTGTGTTTGAGTGTTATTTGTTGACATATCATTTTTATCTTTTGCTGTCTGTCTGTCTGTGTGTCTGTCTGTCTGTGTGTCTGTCTGTGTGTCTGTCTGTGTGTCTGTCTGTCTGTTGGTGTGGGTGGCTCCGGCTGTATGGATGATAGCCGCTTCCTGCACCCCGCTTTCTTACCACGAGTGCTTAAGCCTTTTATCTATATCAAGCGGGGTTTTATGCAGTTATCTTGGCTACGGGACACGTGAGGGGGGAGGGGCAGGAGCTGAGGTCACGTGTGGCTCCATGCTGTCTGCGGGGTGAAGGAAGGAAGGAAGGGATGCAAGGAAGGGAGGGAGGAAGGAAAAAAGAAAGGAAAGAGGGCAAGAAGGAAGGAAGGGATGCACGGAAGGGAGGGAGGAAGGAAAAAAGAAAGGAAAGAGGGCAAGAAGGAAGGAAGGAAGGAAGGACGGGCGAACGGAAGGAAGAAAGAAAGAAAGAAAGAAAGAAAGGAAGGAAGAAAGGAAGGGTTGTGTGTCAGGGGAGTTTGTCTTTGAGTGTGTTGCTCCTTCGCTGTGTTCTTTAATTCATAAGTATTGCGTGTTTTGCTCCTCGTTGTGTTGCTGCTACTACGGGTCAATAGTCTTTGTCTGTATGTATGTATGTATGTATGTGTGTGTGTGTGTGTGTGTGTGTGCGTGTGTGTTGTCATGTCAAGGATGCGTCAACACACACACACACACACACACACACACACACACACGGCAAAAAAACAACCAAAAAAGAATTGATCGTTTTATGTGAACGGCGTGACAAGTGTGTGTGTGTGTGTGTGTGTGTGTGTGTGTGTGTGTGTGTGTGTGTGTGTGTGTGTGTGTGTGTGTACTTAGTCAACAACAGCACTCCCCCCCCCCCCTCCCCCCCGTCTCCTTCATCACCTAGACAGCAAACTTGAAACACATTAGAAAATTACACACACACACACACACACACACACACACACACACACACACACACACATAAACAAACAAAAAAAAAAAAAAAAAATAAAAATAAATCGTGCAAATACAAGTTTATTTTTTTTCCTTTATTTTTTTAACTCGTCTGTTTTATTACCGACTTTTTAATTATTTTATTTTATTTTAACTACTTTAACTATTTTTACTGAGCACTTTTTTTTCCTTTCCACCTTGATGTTACGCGGTTGCCTGGGCCTTGAAGGAGGGGGGGGATGGGGGAGGAGGAGAGGGGGGGAAAGGAAGGAGGGAAATGGGGAGGGGAAAGAGGAGGGGAGGAAGGAAAGGGGGGAAGGAGGAAGGAGGGTAGAAGGGGGAGGGGGAAAGAGGAGGGGGAGGAAGGAAAGGTGGGGGAAGGAGGTAGGAGGGGATAGGGGAGGAGGGCGACAGAGGAGGGGTGGGGAAGAAGAGGTGGGGGGACGGAGGCAGGAGGGAAAGGGGGAGGGGGAAAGAGAAGGGGAGGAAGGAAAGGGGGGAAGGAGGAAGGAGGGGAAAGGGGAGGGGAAAGGAGGGGGGAGGAAGGAAAGGGGAAGGAGGAAGGAGGGATAGGGGAAGGGGGAAAGAGGAGGGGAGGAAGAAAAGGTGGGGGAAGGAGGAAGGAGGTAGAGGGGGAGGGGAAAGAGGAGGGGGGAAGGAAAGGGGAAGGAGGAAGGAGGGTAGAGGGGGGAGGGGGAAAGAGGAAGGGGGAGGAAGGAAAGGTGGGGGGAAGGAGGAAGGAGGGTAGAGGGGGGGGGGGGAAAGAGGAGGGGGAGGAAGGAAAGGTGGGGGGAAGGAGAAAGGAGGGGAAAGGGGGAGGGGGGAAAGGGAGGAGGGGTGGGGGGGTGGGGGGCAGGAGGAAGGAGGGGAAAGGGGGGAGGGGGAAAGAGGAGGGGAGGGGGGGAAGGGAGGAGGGGTGGGGGGGGTGGGGGGCAGGGTTGGCATGTTATCTGCCCCACCTATTTCTAGACCACCTCCGTCCGGGCCACTCCGTCACTGAGCTTACTATCTATCTATCTATCTATCTATCTGTCATTCTATCTATCTGTCTATCTTGTGACGGAGATGAGCACCGAGGCAACGCGCGCAGCTCTAATAGTAGTAGCGTGCAGGTCCCTATATTTACCTCTATCTATCTATCTACATCTGTGTGTGTGTGTGTGTGTGTGTGTGTGTGTGTGTGTGTGTGTGTGTGTGTGTGTGTGTGTGTCAGCCATCATCTGTTCGGCTCAAGTGTTGTTGGACAGATAAGCAAACAAACAAACGAACGAACGAACATATAGACAGAACAAAAAAAAAAACCTATTGTGAGTATTGTGTAGGTTATCGTTGTTGTTGTTGTTGTTGTTGTTGCTGCTGTTGTTGTTGTTGTTGTTGTTGTTGTGACTCGAGTAAATAAAAATAAAAAGGGGAGTAAAATTAATTATGTTTTTTGTTTTTTCCTGTTAATACTGAGAGAGAGAGAGAGAGAGAGAGAGAGAGAGAGAGAGAGAGAGAGAGAGAGAGAGAGAGAGAGAGAGAGAGAGAGAGAGAGAGAGAGAGAGAGAGAGAGTGTGTGTGTAGCAAGTGGTTTACATACTTCACGCTTTTTAGAATGCATCTCGTGTGTGTGTGTGTGTGTGTGTGTGTGTGTGTGTTACCACGGTCCCATCTACACGTCATCACTGCAATGGCTAAAAAATCTACGGGACATTCTATACATTAAATTCTATACATTAAATTCTACACATTAAATTTTGATTCTTTTTTGGGGAGCAGCGAGTAGCGGGCATTTTTTTATATTATTGTTTCCTTTTAAGTGTGCCCTTGAGCTGTCTCCTTTGTTGTGGTTAAAATAATAATAATAAAAAAATAAATAAAAAATTCAACCCGCAAAGACATCCATCAAGGCTTTCGTGTGGATCTGGGGCATTTCCAGGGGTAGCTGCATGACCCTGGCGACAGCTTAACCATTCTTCTGTGCCATGAGCGTGAAAATACACTCATTAAAACCCGATTACTCTCCTCTTCGGCCTCAGGAAATGGGTGATGAAGGAGGGGGAGGCAGCGTTTCCATATTATCGTACTCATCCACTCAGCACATTGTATTTTTCGGCTTTTGACTCACAGCTCTAGGAAACAAACGCCAAGTAACGCTTTTAACGATAACTTTAACTAGAATCGCGTTATCTGTGTGCCTAAGAAAGTTTTGGGCCCTGGAACTGATGAATGCGATGTTCTGAGTACGATAATATGGTAACGCACATTGTATTTTTCGGCTTTTGACTCACAGCTCTAGGAAACAAACACCAACAAGTAACGCTTTTAACGATAACTTCAACTAGAATCGCGTTATCTATGTGGGTACGAGAGTTTTGAGCCCTGGACCTGATGAATGCGATGTTCTGAGTACGATAATATGGTAACGCACAGTGTATTTTTCGGTTTTTGACACAGCTCTTGGAAACAAACACCAACAAGTAACGCTTTTAACGATAACTCCAACAAGAATCGCGTTATCTATGTGGGTACGAAAGTTTTGGGCCCTGAAACTGATGAATGGTATGTTTTGAGTACGATAATATGGTAACGCACATTGTATTTTTCGGCTTTTGACTCACAGCTCTAGGAAACAAACACCAACAAGTAACGCTTTTAACGATAACTTCAACTAGAATAGAATAGAGTCTAGCATACCGAGGGTTTTCGCTTCATCAACTTCCCTTCTCCATTAAGCCTCTTGCAGCCTCCCCATGTTCTTATGTTCTTATACTAACTGCCTTCTGCCCCTTGAGGTCCACCGCGGTGTTAGGATGCCGCCCTTTCTACCCTTCATTTTGTTAGTATGTCTTTACTTGA
This sequence comes from Eriocheir sinensis, assembly GCF_024679095.1. Lineage (NCBI taxonomy): Eukaryota > Metazoa > Arthropoda > Malacostraca > Decapoda > Varunidae > Eriocheir > Eriocheir sinensis. Next base: position 7,006,667 of record NC_066573.1, on the reverse strand, counting down.
ACTTTACTTTATTCTTTACTTTCATACTTTTCTTGCTATACTTTATCGCTATGCATTTTAATTCCAATGTTTCTTATACTTTCTGGTGCTTTTCTCTTTGATATGCTTCTTAGGTTCTTAGTTTCTTCTATATTTGCTATCTTAACCTGTTACCTCTCTCTCTCTCTCTCTAGGTATACGTTTATAAGTTCAGTTACAATTCTGGGACTAATCTACTTTCTGAATCTGCATGGTACCTTTCTTTCTTTCATTAGGCATAAGCTTCTCAGGTTCTTAAGTGCAACTATATTTGATACCCACACACAGACACACACACACACTGGAATTTTCTAGCGGTAATGAGTCTTTTTTTTATATTCTAAGACACATTATTAATCCAGTACCTCTCTCTCTCTCTCTCTCTCTTTAGGCACGTTTTTTTTCTTTTTACATTTCAGCCTATAGCGCCGGTAGGCTTTCTTCAGGGGCCTAGCTGGTGGTCGGCAGGCAATTTTTATAGCGGCGCCAGGTATGCTTGGCTCATGCTGCCCCCCGGAACTCATTATTGATTCACTTGGACGGTTTCTTCTAGAGTCCGGGTTGATGGGTGGTCTTCAGGACAGCATGTGAGTAGTCTTAGGCCACTCGGCGGTGACTGAAAAATCCCAGGTGGTAGCGTGGGGATTCGAACCGACGTTGTCCATGGCGTGTTGAATGCAGGGCCCGTACGCTAACCACTCAGCCACCGCCTACCCTTATCAGGTCCAGTTACTATTCTGGGACTAGTTTACTTTTGGAATCTGTGAGGCAACCCAGCGCGGCCCGCATACGATATCGCGTGGAAAGTGTGGTAGGCAAGATTACATCACCGCGCAACCTGTAACTTGGATGCCATTAGTATTAGCCTCTGAACACACACACACACACACACACACACACACACACACACACACACGAAACTTGGCAGGGACGCTATGAGCCAAGAACGGACGTCACAGGGGGGCGGAACCAGTCTTTGAAAGTGGCTCAGTCAGGGAGATGCAATGCCGTCCTCTCTCTCTCTCTCCTTCCCTGTGCTTGCAAAGGGTGGAAGCTGGAGGGAGTGGTGAGGAAGAGGGATGGGGGAAGGGAGAGGGAAGGAGGGATGGAAAGAGGGAGGGAAAGAGGAAAAGTGGTCAGGGAGAGAACGAGAGAAAACAAAGAGTCCGTGAATGAGTAAGTGCGTGAATTTATGAATGTAAGTGTGGTATAAGTTCGAGGTTGTGAGTGTCGTATTAAAAGACATTTCGCCGCCCAAGAACACATATTTGACAAGGCTTTCGTAGGAGTTGTGGGCATTTCCAGGAGTAGTTTTATGACCCTGGTGGTAGTGTGACCCTTCCTCTGAACCCTGAACCCAAGAATACATATTTGACAAGGCTTTCGTAGGAGTTGTGGGCATTTCCAGGAGTAGTTTTAGGACCCTGGCGGTAGTGTGACCCTTCCTCTGTACCATGAACCTAAAGAAACACTCATTAGAACCCGACTGACCCCCTCTTTGACCTTTAGAAATAGCTGATGTGAGAAGCGAACGTGTCTTGAAATACCGCCCTGAGTGTTTATGAGTGAGTGAAAGTGAAGTGAAGGACGATAGAAACAAGGAGAGGTCAGTGAATACAAATGAATGAGGAAAAGAGACGAAAAGAAGAGAATGAAAGAAAAAACGAAGATAAAAGAGAGGAGGAAAGAGTGAGCGAGTGAGTGAAGGGAAGAGAGAAAAACGAGAGAAGTGAGTGAATGAACGGGAGAATGAGAGAGAGAGAGAGAGAGAGAGAGAGAGAGAGAGAGAGAGAGAGAGAGAGAGAGAGAGAGAGAGAGAGAGAGATGAAACTTTTGGCATTATCTGCATTAGTGGTGGTATACAGAAGAGGAGGAGGAGGAGGAGGAAGAAATGAAGATCAGGCTGCCGAGGGAGTCAGAAAGGGGAGAGAGAGAGAGAGAGAGAGAGAGAGAGAGAGAGAGAGAGAGAGAGAGAGAGAGAGAGAGAGAGAGAGAGAGAGAGAGAGAGAGAGAGAGAGAGAGAGATACACTACTACATACCTCATTGACATACACAAGACGCAAGGTAGTACTCAAGTGACAGACAGACAGACAGACAGACAGACAGACAGACAGACATACATACAGACAGACAGACAGACAAGGCTCATACAATATAACTTTCTCCGGGATGGCTTTGCACGCACCCACCGACTCCTTCTTCTTCTTCTTCTTCTTCTTCTTCTTCCTCTTCTTTTCATTAAACCATAAATCAAAAGACACAATGTTATCAAATACTTGTTCCAGTCATGTCATCTGTGGTCCGTTTAGGCCAAGCTCACACATATTTGACAAGGCTTTCGTATAGGAGTTGTGGGCATGTCCGTGGGAGTAGTTTGATGACCCCGGTGGTAGTTTGACGAGACCTCTGTATATCATGAACGTGAAGAAAAACACTCATGGCAACCCGGGAAATAGGGTGACGTGAGATTTGGAAGAGTCTGAAAACCCCGACAGACTTGATCCATACTTATAACCTCTCGGCCCCACATTACTGTTTCCCAAGGCCACAGAGACGATTCAACGGGTTTACATGTCTGATTCTTCCGTTAGCGATGCATAAGTCGGCTACAGCCATCACCAGCCTCACAACACAGCCCATGAAAACCCCGGGAACTTCTACGAGGCTTTTCAGGCGGGCGAACCGAGGCGCCGCAAAGTATAGGACCGTGAGTCTTTCCCTTGGCGATCATGCCCTACATACCAGTTCATTACGGGGCAGCGAGCCAAGAGGAGAGGAAGAGAGGGGCGGGGAGATGAGAAAGGAAGGGAAGGGGAAGGAGAGGAGGGAGAGGAGAGGAGAAGAGGAAGGGAAAGGAGAGGGAAGGAAAGGAGGGGAAAGGAGAGGAGACGGGAGAGGAGAGGGAAGGAGAGGAGGGGAGAGGAGAGGGAAGGAGAGGAGGGAGGGGAAGGGGAGGAGGGGAAAGGAGAGGAGACGGGAGAGGAGAGGGAAGGAATGGAGGGAGAGATGGCGGCATTGAGACGGCCTTCCCTTCCCTTCCCTCCTTCCTTCCCTTTCCTTCTCTTCCCCCTTCCTTCCCTTCCCTTCCCCTCTCCCTGTATGAGCGCGCGCCAGCCTACCATATACTCGCCTAACACCTCCGGCCTAGCTCTTTCATCCCCCGCCTGATTAACGCTCGGAACACCTGCGTCACGGGTGCTGCGTTGTAGAGAGCTTAGCGGAGGCCCGTGTAGATATGCGTCCTGTTATCTCGGAAGACCCTCAACCCACATCCTCTGGCGGTAGATTGTTTTCCAAGGGACCATAAAGGGAGGCCCGTATTACCAAACATCTCGTCACCCAAGTTCACCTATTTGACAAGGCTTTCGTAGGAGTTTTGGGCATTTCCAAGAGTAGTTATATGACCCTGATGGTACTTTGACCCTTCTTCTGTACCATGAGCCTAAAGAAACACTCATTAGAACCCGACTGATCTTCTCTTTGACCTTTAGAAATAGCTGATGTGAGAACCAAAAGTGTCTTATAATTCCGACATACGAGCTAAGCAATGTGCATCATGATCTTTTCCCTTTTGCCCTTGAGTTGCTTCCTTTGCCGTAAATATAGAAAAGTGTGCAGAGTCACGACTTCCCTTGAGTGTGCGGAATAATGACTGGTTTGATACATGTCTCCACCGTGCTGCCAAGGCTCCCCCACGCACGGACACACGGATATCACTTCCTCTAGCCCGTGACAGGTGTGCGGTAAGGCAGGGACATGAAACTACCCAAGGATATACACATGACTCCTAGGAAAGCCTTGTCAAATGTGTGTGCTTAGGCGCAGATATGTTTAAGAATGTGATACTTGAGTTTGTGGGGGTCGAGTTAGTGGGGGGGTTGAGTTTGTGTGGGGGGTTGAGTTTGTGGGGGGGGGTTGAGTTTGTGTGGGGGTTGAGTTTCCAGGGCGCGTCGCTGTGCTGAATAAAGCCACACACACACACACACACACACACATTCCACATCAACAAAGGCGGAAACTGTTTGCCGTCTGAAGTGGAAAAGTGAATACCACAAACTATGCATTGCTATACTCGTTTTAAATAACAAGTCTCGAGTAAGGAATTTCCTGTTTATAACGAACTAGACAACAACAACAACAACAACAAGAAAAAGCAGTGTTGCCAGACTCGTAATGGGAATGTCTGTCTGGCCTGGAGTTCTGTGTTGGTATTAATGCTAGGAGTTCACTGGGACTTATACATTGCACACATATATGAATTTCCTTTTGTTATCATTAGAAAAGACTAACCACTTAGGACCAGTTTCACAGTTCCCCATGATCGGTTAGTAAGCTCCCAAACCAATCCCAGAGCCTTCGAAATTTCCTTGTATAGTGTCTGGTGTTTATATTTAAGTCCACCAACTTGATGAAACTATACAGGAAAAGTCTTGTGTATTTAGTGTGGCATCGAAGACCTCCCCATTTTGGATTGTATGGGATTCTGTAGTTTGGTTCGGGCTGTTACGAAGACACTGTGTTGGACTGTGGAATCGGCTCTATAAGCAGCCTGTTCAGGGGTCCCCAAACACCTGAGACGCAGAGAATGAGAAAATGAGTTTATATCTTTGCATGCGATGAGAGAAGGAGAACGAGGACGCGATGATGCAGATGATTAAATAAGTGAAGGGAGATGACGAGGGAAGGATAGCGCATGACCTCACCGCCACTCACACGTATGAATCTTATCTTGCACTCTAATAAGAATTTCCTGTTTAGAATGCGGTGATGACAAGGGGTAACCTATGACCTCACCCCCTGACTACGTATTAATGCCTGGTGCTGAAATGCTAATAAGTCTTCACTGGGACTTAGCACTTTTAAACGAATTTCCTGCTTAGTGTGGAAATGACAAGGCATGACCAATGATATCACCGCCTAATGCCTGGCCTTGTGTCCTGTCCTGGGGTGCAAATGATAAGAATTCACATGGACCTTTATACAGCATTTTAAACGAATTTCCTGTTTAGAACGAGGTGATGACGTGGGATAACGCATGACCTCACCGCCAGACTCCTCCCTTATGAATGCCTGTATTGCCTTGGGTGTCATGTTTCCTGAAGAGAATTATAAGGTGCATAAAGAGCTCTCACATCAGCTAGAGAGGCGAGGAGTGTCTATCAGGCGGAGCAAGAGAGATACAGACAGTT
>NC_066573.1:6991459-6996459 GCF_024679095.1 Eriocheir sinensis | reverse complement strand
GCAAAGGCGAAGTCGAAGGAGGAGGAGGAGGAATACATAGGCATACATAGGAGGAACAAACACCAGAGGACCTATCGGAGGAGGAACACAAAGGAAGAACAAACAACAGCAGACCAGATAGCCCTTACGAGGCTGTTTGTGACAAGCTACACTAACTATCTGATCAAAGGTGGAAGATGAAGGACAGCAAAGGCGAAGGAGGAGGAGGAACACAAAGGAACACAAAGGAAGAACAAACAACAGCAGACCAGATAGTCCTTACGAGGCTGTTTGTGACAAGCTACACTAACTATCTAATCAAAGGTGGAAGATGAAGGACAGCAAAGGCGAAGGCTCCTCCCCACGCCCCCATCCCAAGCATGGAAATTATGTAGGAAAGAGGAAAGAACTACCATTACTGCTACCACTAACCGGGCGATAAAAACGGACAAGGACACCAGTATTCGAAAGAGGAGGAGGAGGAGGAGGAAGAAATACGAAGGGAAACTTAGGATTACAAAAGAACAGATACTGGAGGAGGAGGAGGAGGAGGAAGAGGTGAGGAGAATGAGGAAAAGGAGGAGGAGGAGGAGGAGGAGGAGGAGGAAATACGAAGGGAAACTTAGGATTACAAAAGAACAGATACTGGAGGAGGAGGAGGAGGAAGAGGAGGAGGAGAATGAGGAAAAGGAGAAGGAGGAAGAAGAGAAAGAGGAGGAGGAAGAAGAGAAAGAGGAGGAAGAATAATATGTGCTGTTGCAAATTTTAAAGATGAGGAGGAAGAGGAGGAGAGAGAAAAAGAATAAGAAGGAAGAAAAGGAATAAAAAGAATAAAACAGTATAAAAAAAAAGAATAATAAGGAAGTTGGAGGAAGACAAGGAGGAGGAGGAGGAGGAGGAGGAGGAGGAGGAGGAGAAGGATGATGAGGAGGAGGAGATGCCTATTTTTTTACGAGGTTGCCTTTGAGGAAATCTGCTCGACAGCCTGGGGCCTGGGGAGCAGATGAAAGCACCTCGACGTTGAGGAGCAGATGAAAGCGCCTCGATATTGAGGAGCAGATGAAAGCAACTCAATATTCAGTTTACTCCCGACGCAGCGAAGTGACGGTCGATTCTATATTTGAAGGAGTTGATAGTCTGGCATTTACATTACTTCTGAAGGAAGATTGTTCCAGTGACGGATGACTCGGTTTGAAAAGAACTCCTTCCGATGTCTGAAGAATCGAGGAGGAGAGAGAGAGTTCTTTTTCTTTTAACCCTTGAGCAGAGAGAGAGAGAGTTGTTAGTACATCGAGAGAGAGAGAGAGAGAGAGAGAGAGAGAGAGAACGAGAGAACGGCTGTTGTCAGATCTTTATGGCAACCATTGAACGGCCGCGACCGAGAACAGCCGCGACCTCCTCTCTCTCTCTCTCTCACACTAACGGCTATTTTCTCTCTCTCTCTCTCTCTCTCTCTCTCTCTCTCTCTCTCTCTCTCTCTCTCTCCCACATCTTGTCATCAATAGGAGAGGAAACGAGTTCAATCACACACACACACACACACACACACACACACACACACACACACACACACACACACTCGAACCTTTCTTATCTGGGCTCAATTCCACGCGTCACTGACCCCATATCACCCAACAACAACAACAACAACAACAACAACAACAACAACAACAACAACAACAACAACAACAACAGGAAAGGGTTCGTGATTAAGGTGGTAAGTCGAAGTGGGAGGAGGAGGAGGAGGAGGAGGAAAGTGAGGAAGATGAGGAAAAAGAGGAAAACAAGGAAGAGGAGTAGGAGGAGGAAGAGGAGGGAGGAGGAAGAAGAGGAAGAGGAGGGAGGAGGAGAGGAAAGAGAAAGGAAATAAGAAAATGGGTTGAGGGAATAGTGATTCGAAGGAAGGGAAGGAAGGAGAAGGGAGGGGAAGGAGGGGAAGTAAGGGAAAGAAAGGGGAAGGAAGGGAAGGGAGGGGAAGGAAGGGAAGGAAGGGGAAGGAAGGGAAGGAAGGGGAAGGAAGGGGAAGGAAGGAAAAGGGATGTATGCCAAGAGTTATGGGGGGGGGAGGGAGGGGGAGGAGGGAAGGGAGGTAAAGTGGAGGGGGAAGAAGGGGGGAAGAGAGGGCTAACGGGGGGTGAGGTGGGGAGGGGAGGGGGGGGTTCTTGCAGTCGTGAGGAAAGGGAGGGGAGGAAGACCACAAGGGGAGGAGGAGGAAGAAGAGGAGGAGGAGGAGGAGGAGGAGGAGATGACTCAGGGGTAAGCGAGTGGAAGAGGAGGTGGGATGGAAGAGAGCCTGTGAAGGTGATAAGAAGAAGAGGAGGAGGAAGTGGAGGAGGAGGTGGAAGAGGAGGAAACAGGAAACGAGAGAGTGGATGAGAATGTGGATGAGGCGAGGAAAGTGATGGAGCAAGGACGCCGCAAAACATTCCACACACACACACACACACACACACACACACACACACACACACACACACACACACACGCACACACACACGGACTATAAAAAGATCTTGGCAAGCAGGTGGACGAGGGAGGAATGATGCAGTGAATGTTTAGCCTCGTACCTCAAGCCTGCAGCGACGGGCGGACTAATGGATGGGTGGAACAGGAGGAGAAGGAGAGTAGATGCAAGTGGATAGAAGCAAGGAGTCTGCTGTAGTGCCAAACCTTTCGTGAGATTAAGAAGAAGAGTGTAGGAGAGTCATGTTGTGAGTGCCAATAGGATAGAGAGGAATATAAAAGTGTGATCATAAGTAGCGTATAAACCTTTTGTGAGACTAAGAAGATTGTATAGAGAGCCATGTTGTGAGTGCCAATAGGATAGAGAGAGAGGAATATAATAAGTGTGACCATAAGTAGCGTTTAAACCTTACGTAAGACTTATAAGAAGAGTGTAGGAGCCATGTTGTCAGTGCCAATACGCTAGACACATTCAAGGTGAGGGTATAAGTTCATGGATAGCGAGGTAACGAAGGTGGGGTTGGGTTTACAGGAGCTGCCGTGTACTACCAACCAAAGGGCCTCCTGCAGACTCCTTATGTTCTTATGTTATGTTCTTGAGAGGCCAGAGAGATCAATTTAGAATGGAGAGGTGTCTTGATAACTATAAGAATGCATTAGATGTGGATGAGACAGAGGAATGGATGCAGAGAGAGAGGAAGAGATAAAACACGTGCTTGTAAGAAAGGTCTGCCGATGCGTTCAACCTATGTAAGATCGTTTTAATAAGGGTCTGAGTGCTACAAGTGTTGATGTTGGCACGGGTTTTGAAGTCTAGAGCGTCCTTGATTTTTATGTGTTAGAGAGAGCGAGAGGAACCAAACTCGTGTGGCTATGTGTTCAACCATTACAAGACTGTTTTAATAAGGGTCTGAGTGCTACAAGTGTTGAGCGTCCTTGCTTCTTATGTGTTAGAGCTAAGTGTTCAACCTATAAGACTATTTTAATAAGGGTCTGAGTGCTACAAGTGTTGATGTTGGCACTGGTTTTGAAGTCTTGAGCGTCCTTGATTCTTATGTGTTAGAGAGAGCGAGAGGAACCAAACTCGTGTGGCTATGTGTTCAACCTATACAAGACTATTTTAATAAGGGTCTGAGTGCTACAAGTGTTGATGTTGGCACTGGTTTTGAAGTCTTGAGCGTCCTTGCTTCTTATGTGTTAGAGAGAGCGAGAGGAACCAAACTCGTGTGGCTATGTGTTCAACCTATACAAGACTGTTTTAATAAGGGTCTGAGTGCTACAAGTGTTGATGTTGGCACGGGTTTTGAAGTCTAGAGCGTCCTTGATTTTTATGTGTTAGAGAGAGCGAGAGGACCTAGGTTGGTAGTGTCAGATGCTCCCACCCCTTACACCAACTATTTCCAAAGCACCAAAAGGAGGTTAATCGAGTTCTAATGAGTGTTCTTTTAGGTTCACGGTACAGAAGAAGGCTCAGACTACCACCCGGGTCATAAAAGTACCCCTGGAAATGCCCTAAACTCCCATGAAAGACTAGTAAATTACGTGTTCTTGGGCGCAGAAATGTTTAAAAATATGGCCCCTAAACTCGTGCCCATAAAAAGAGAGGTCTGCCTATGTGTTCAACCTATATACAAGACTGTTTTAATAAGGGTCAGGTGAAGCAAGTGTTGGTGTTGGCTTCCTTGGTCCTTGTGCTATAGAGAGAAAGGGACCTAAACACGTGCTTTGAGAATAGGTCTGGCGATACGTTCAACCTATGCAAGGCTGTTTTAATAAGCGTCAAATGCTACATGTGTTGGTCTCGGGGCTGGTTTTAATGTTCTGAGCGTCCTAGAGGAGTCGTGGTCCTTCCAACTCCCTATCATGCGTCACTCTGCGTGGGTCCGTTCTCGTGTGTCGGTCCATCTTGGCGTGACTGATATAACCTGCCCTGCCCACCACCTAGCCACCCCCCTCTCTCCCTCCTTCCCTTCAGACATGCTTCAGAATCTCCCTCCATCTCCCCCAGCTCCTCCCTCCCTCGCTCTCTTTTCGTCTTGTCGTCCTTGAACTTGTGAAGGGGGAAGGGGAGGGAAGAGGGGGAGGGAGAGTGGGGAAGGCCTACCACCACCACCTCCACCTCCTCCTCCTCCTTGCACTTGCTCTGCGGGTACGTTGGCGCGGCACAAAAGAAGGAAAATGAGGAAGGTTTGGTGACGAAAGAGGAGGAGGAGGAGGAGGAGGAGGAGGAGGAGGAGGACGGGGAAGGAAGAGATGGAATATGAAGAAGGTTACGTGACGAAAGAGGAAGAGGAGGAGAAGGAAGAAGAAGAAGAAGAGGAAGAAGAGGAGGACGAGAAAGGGATGAAATAAGAATGTTTGAGGAAAAGATAAAAAAAAGTAGAGAAGGAGGAGGAGGAGGAGGAGGAGGAAAAACTGGGGCGGGGACGTGATGCACTGCGAGGAGGAGGAGGAGGAGGAGGAGACGGAAGGTGAGGAATACACATCCTGACGTCACAGTGAACAGATTACAAATATGATATTACTCCTCCTCCTCCTCCTCCTCCTCCTCCTCCTCC
>NC_066573.1:6983959-6986459 GCF_024679095.1 Eriocheir sinensis | reverse complement strand
GCGTACCGTTTATATGTAATTAGAGAGAGAGAGAGAGAGAGAGAGAGAGAGAGAGAGAGAGAGAGAGAGAGAGAGAGAGAGAGAGAGAGAGAGAGAGAGAGAGAGAGAGAGAGAGAGAGAGAGAATGGGGTGTGGCAAGAGACAGGGAGAGTCTTTCATGAAAAAAACAAAAAACAAAAACAAAAAGTGATTAGCAAATGTCATAACTCATAAGTCTAGTGAGGCCAAACACTGACTGACTGACTGACTGACTGACTGAACGACTTACTAACTGACTGCCTGACTGAACGACTTACTAACTGACTGACTGACTGACTGAACGACTTACTGAACGACTTACTGACTGACTGCCTGACTGAACGACTTACTAACTGACTGACTGACTGACTGAACGACTTACTAACTGACTGACTGACTGACTGAACGACTTACTGAACGACTTACTACTGACTGACTGACTGACTGACTGAACGACTTACTAACTGACTGACTGACTGACTGAACGACTTACTAACTGACTGACTGCCTGCCTGACTGACTGAACGACTTACTGACTGACTGACTGATGGACTGAACGACTTACTGACTGACTGACTGATGGACTGACCGACATACTGACTGACTGACTGACTGAACGACTTACTGATTAATGGACTGACCAACTGACTGGCTAACCGACCGACTGACTGACTCACTAGGGCAATATAAGGTAAGGTAAGGGAAGGGAAGGAAAGGTAAATTAAGGTCAGGTGAAGTAGGAGTAAAAAGAGAATGGTTAAAGGAACATAAGATAACGTAGAGGGAAGGAAGGCAATGCAAAGTTAGGTAAGGTCAGGGAAGGGAAGGTAAGGTCAGATAAGGCTAGGAAAGGTCAGGTAAATCAAGGCATATCAAGGTTAGGATAGGTAAGGATAAAGAAAAGAGAGAAGGGTTAAGGACAAATGAAGCCAGGTAGGTCAGGTAAGGCAAGGAAAGGTCAGGTAAATCAAGGCATAGCAAGGGTAGGATAGATAAGGATAAAGAAAAGAGAGAAGGGTTAAGGACAAATCAAGCCAGGATGAAGAGGAATGTGCGTGCGTGAAAGGACTCGTACTGGGGCAGGCGGCGGCGGCGGCGGCGCCGGAGTTTAAAGGGACGACTTAAAGGGACACTGTTGCATTTGTGACGAGAGAGAGAGAGAGAGAGAGAGAGAGAGAGAGAGAGAGAGAGAGAGAGAGAGAGAGAGAGAGAGAGAGAGAGAGAGAGAGAGAGAGAGAGAGAGAGAGAGAGAGAGAGAGAGAGAGAGAGAGAGAGAGAGAGTGTGTGTGTGAGAGAGAGAGAGAGAGAGAGAGAGAGAGAGAGAGAGAGAGAGAGAGAGAGAGAGAGAGAGAGAGAGAGAGAGAGCAGAGGAGAGAAGAAAAGGAAGGAGAGAGAGGGAGGGAGGGAGAGGGAGGGAGAGAGGGAGAGGGAGGGAGAGAGGGAGAGGGAGAGGAGGCGAGGAGGGAAAGCCGGAGGGAATGGAGAGAAAAACCACTAGTCGGGTAAGTGGAGAGAGAAAGTGGAGGGATAAGTGGAAGGGAGAGAGAGAGAGAGAGAGAGAGAGAGAGAGAGAGAGAGAGAGAGAGAGAGAGAGAGAGAGAGAGGGGATCTTCTCTCTCTCTCTCTCTCTCTCACACACACACACACACACACACACACACACACACTTAGACCTTGCGTGGAGAGAGAGAGAGAGAGAGAGAGAGAGAGAGAGAGAGAGAGAGAGAGAGAGAGAGAGAGAGAGAGAGTACTTCCACCTGTCTCCATGCAACGGTCTATTTTCCACTCTCACTCCTCCTCCTCCTCCTCCTCCTCCCTCCCTCCTCCTCCCCTCCTCCTCCTTCATCCCACTACTCATCTTCCTCCTCCACCTCCTCTCCTCCCCCTCCTCCTCTTCCTTCTTCCCAATGACCTGGCAAAAGCACACACACACACACACACACACACACACACACACACACACACACACACACACACACACACACACACACATATTTGCTCTCAATCATTCGTACCTTGAGTAATCCATCACGAGAGAGAGAGAGAGAGAGAGAGAGAGAGAGAGAGAGAGAGAGAGAGGGGGGGGGAGAGAGTATCAGGTGACTCTATAACTTGTCACACTAAACTCTCCATATCTCTCTCTCTCTCTCTCTCCAACGTCATCATGCATCACCTGCCGCGAGGCGAAGAGGAAGAAGGAGGAAGAAGGAGGAGGAGGAGGAGGAGGAGGAGGAGGGCGTAACACCGCAGTGAATTGCCTGTCCTTGTTCCTCCTCCTCCTCCTCCCTTCTAGCTCATTGTACCTCATCACCCTCGCCCACACTACGCCCATCCTGCCCCTTCATTACGGGGGAGGGGAAGGGAAGGGGAGGAAACGGGAGGGAAGGGAGAGAAAGAGGAGGAAACGAAAGGGAAGGGAAAGGAAGAAAAACGAAGGGAAAGGGAAGGAAAAGGAAGGGGAAGAAAGGAAGGGATGGGAAGG
>NC_066573.1:6966459-6973959 GCF_024679095.1 Eriocheir sinensis | reverse complement strand
ACACACACACACACACACACACACACACACACACATTCAACAAGAAATAGCAGTGACTCAAACACACACACACACACACACACACACACACACACACACACACGTTTGAATGTCAAGGCGGAAGGAAAAAATTAAAGAATGAGATGACTCCTTCCCCTCCTCCTCCCTTCCCTTCCCTTCCCTTCCCTTCCCTTCCCTTCCCTTCCCTTCCCTTCCTCTCCCTCATCATCAGTGAAGGAAAAAATAAATAAAAGAAAAAAAAAATGTTATGAAAATGCATCAAGTCGTATCCCAAGAGAGAGAGAGAGAGAGAGAGAGAGAGAGAGAGAGAGAGAGAGAGAGAGAGAGAGAGAGAGAGAGAGAGAGAGAGAGAGAGAGAGAGAGAGAGAGAGAGAGAGAGTGGGGGGGGGGGGGGGGACTATGTCTGAGGAGTGAACGGAAGAAGAAAAAAAAAAGATATGAAGGGAAGAAAAGATAAGGAAGAGATGAAAGGAAGAGAGAGGAAGAGAGGAGGAAAAAGGGAAGAGAGGAAGAGAGGAGGAAGAAGAGAAGGGAGGAAGGTAAGAGTTGGAGAAGAGGGAACACAATGAAGAGGAGAAAGAGGAAGAGGAGAAGGAAAGGCAATACAAGGAAGAGGAAGAAGAGGAAGAGGAGGAGGAGGGGGGATAGGAGGAGGAAAATGAGAGGAAGGAGTGATGAGGAGACAATAACCAAGGCCATCACCACCACCATCACCACAATCATCACCATCACCACCACCACCATCACCATCATCACCACCATCATCATTACCATCACCACCATCATCACCACCATCATCATCACCATCATCACCACCATCATCATCATTACCATCACCACCATCACCACCACCATCACCATCATCATCATCACCACCATCATCACCACCATCATCATCACCATCATCACCACCATCATCATCACCACCATCACCATCATCATCACCTCCACTGCCATCTTCTCTGTCTCCTCCCTCTTCATTATCTCCTCCTTTTTCTTTCTCACCTCGCCACGCCTCTTTCCGCCACACACACACACACACACACACACACTCATGTTACTCATCATCACCACCATCACCACCACCACCACCACTAAGAAGACAAATTATATCAACACCAATAAACGAAAGTAAACACAACACCACCACCGCCAACACCACCATCACCTCCAACACCACCACCACCACCTCCAACACCATTGCCAACACCACCACCACCACCACCACCATTGCCACCACCACCACCTCCAACACCACCATCACCTCCAACACCAACACCACCACCTCCAACACCATTGCCAACACCACCAACACCATTGCCAACACCACCAACAATAAAACGGCCATTGCCATTATCTACCCCCATCACCACCACCCTCATCACCATTACCTACTCTCACGCACCTCCACCCACCACCATCACATCTCTCTCTCTCTCTCTCATCACCATTACCTAGTTGCACCTCCACCCACCACCACCACCATCACCACCATCATCACCACCCTCTCCCTACACACACACACACACACACACACACTCACCATGAATACTGCAACACCTTCATACGCGTGACACTCAACACCACCACCACCACCACCACCACCATCAACAACAACAGCACCGCCACATTGAAAAAATACAGCCTCTAAGTCTCTCTCTCTCTCTCTCTCTCTCTCTCTCTCTCTCTCTGCACCCTCCCCATCCATTTATCTCTACTTTTTTTTCCTCCCCTTCTCCCCTTGTTTCCTCCTTTTTTTTCTCTCCCTTTATCTCCCAACTCTTCCTGTTACCTCTCTCTCTCTCTCTCTCTCTCTCTCTCTCTCCTGTTAGTCTGGTAAATAATGATAGTATAGTGCAGGAAGGGGAGGAGGAGGAGGAGGTGGAAGGGAAGAGGGGAGGATAGTTAGGGGAGCAGCAATGGTTGTTTTGCAGATGCTAGTAACTGGAGAAAGGGTGGGGAGGAAGGGGATGGAAGGGAAGGGAAGGGAGGGGAGGAAGGGGAGGGAAGGGAGGATAGGAAGGGGAGGGGAGGGGGGAGATAATAACGGGGTGTGGTGGTGGTGGTGGAGGAGGAGAGACGGGGAGAGGAGGGAAGGGAAGGGATGGGAAGGGAAGAGAAGAGGAAGGAGGAGGGTGAGCGGAAGCGTGGAGGAGAGGTAAACAGGGATAAACCGGAGGAGGAGGAGGAGGAGGAGAAAGAAAAAAAAAGAAGAGGAAGAAGAAAATGAAGAGGAATAGAAGAAAAGGAAGAGGAAGAGGAGGAGGAAGAGGAAAAGAGTTAAGAAGGAAAGGATAGCAAAGGAAAAGAAAAAAAGGAGGAATGGAGCAATCACGTCATCAGGAGGAGGAGGAGGAGGAGGAGGAGGAAGAGGAAAAGAGTTAAGAAGGAAAGGATAGCAAAGGAAAAGAAAAAAAAGGAGGAATGGAGCAATCACGTCATCAGGAGGAGGAGGAGGAGGAGGAGGAGGAGGAGGATGGATGCACCAGTTTAGGTTGTATAGACTCAAACTAGGCCTCATCATATATCCTAAACCTTCCTTAACTAAGCCACTAAGAAAACACTAAAAAAATAAGGTTGCTACAGCATTCCTTAAACTAATACCGCAATGTTTTTTTTCTAGTTATAAGACCGTATTGGGCCCTTCACTGAGGCCCTGCAATCTGGCGGCCCTGCTGGAGTCTGCCTGAGCCAAGAGCCGCGGCGTGCTGGGGTCTAGCGAGGCTTAATTGATAGTTCTCTGTACCACACTAGCAGAACAGAGGTGTGACGGCCACTATCATGTTTACACCAAAAAATCTGAGTGTTGTACATTATTCATGTCGTTGTAATGAACACTGTTGGCAAAATAAGAACATTCATCGATGTACCCTACAACACTCCATCCCGTGGTTAGTAGGAATGCACCAGTGCGGCCTCCTGGGTTAATATTTCCGTCATGCAAGAGAAGTCAAACAAGTCTGGCATGGTGTCCTGCTCTCAAATAGCCTTTTCCATTTAGCGTAAGCCGTTTCTGGGTCATGATCTGTAGAGTCCCTTGATAGATAGAGTCCCGACAGCCTAAGATTTGGACGCCATTATTGGCCCTGCCTTCGCCGCGAGACCGTGTGCTAGTGTTTGAAAAGCGCGGCGAAAACACAGGGCCAATAATGGCGACCAAATCTTAGGTTGTCGGGACTCTATGAGGGACTCTACAGATCACGACCCAGAAACGGGTTACGCTAAATGGAAGATGCTAAAAATCTTACAGCAGTGGTGGAAGGGAGTTTTGACAATTTTGCCACTCAACATTCCTTCGCCAGCACGCCGCTGCCTCAACACGATGCCTTCCTCCGTCCCTCCAATCAGAGCGCGGGAGGTTGTTTACACTGCTGCTAAACATATCGTACGCTGCCGGCAGCAAGTACTAAACTTACTTCATATTCCTAATTTAAGTCATAATACACCTTTTGCATCTTATAATATTACATTCACTATATGGAACTTTAAAGGAACAACATAGAGCATGTGACGATTGTTTGTGTGAAAAAAATATATTTAAATTTCCTATTTCTTGCATTTTCCCGTTTCTTAAATACTACTAGTAAGTCAAGTGTCTATACCGTAGCTATGAGAAAAATATGTTATTTCTAAATAACAGCAAAAAACTAGTAAGAAAAAATATTTGGACGTACGCCGCATGCATATTAATTTTGGTAGTTCCAGCAAGGCCACCAGATGGCAGGCAGGGCTCAGCGAAGGACCCTTTCTCAGACGCTTTCGGCGCTCACAACAACTATTTCCCAAGGCAACACAAGGAAAAGAAATAAAGGAGGAATGGAGCAATCACGTAATCAGGAGGAGGAGGAGGAGGAGGAGGAGGAGGAGGAGGATGGATGCACCAGTTTGAGTTGTATACAAGACTCAAACATTTCCAAACCAACAAATACCTCGATATACAGGACATAATAAAAAAGAGGGAAAAGACGAAGGATTCCACTCACGAGACTGAAGCAAGGGAGAAGAAGGAGGGAGATCAGTCGGGTCTTCATGAGTGTGTTTGTCAGGTTCACGGTACAGAAGCCTTGTCAAACTATCCCTAGGGCCTTACAGCTATACCCCTCCGAAGGCCGAAAGGTAGGGAAGAAGGACATTGTGGTGGTGCTTATAGGCAATGGTGGTGGTGGTGATGAAATAAGTGGTGCTGGTGATGGAGGAGGAGGTGGAGAAGTACGTAAGTGATGCTGGTAGTGGTTCAGGAGGAGGAGGAGGAGGAGGAGGAGGAGGAGGAAAGAAAAAGTGCTACAGGACAGGACAAAATAAAAAGAAGAAGATGAAGAAGGATTCCACTCACGAGACTGAAGCAAGGGAGAAGGAGGAAGAGGAAGAGGAAGAGGAGGAGGAGGAGATGGTAGTGGAGAGAGAAGGGAGAGTGTTGAGGAGCAGGAAGGGAATGGAGAGCAAAGGGAGAAAAAAGAAGGGAGGAAAGGGGGGAGGGAGAGGGGAGGTAAATGGGAGGAGGGGGAGGGAGAGGGGAGGTAAAGAGGGGAGAGGGGAGGAAGGGCAATGACTGGCGGCGTGATTCACTGTACACCAGGTAATTACAGGTGTGTGTGTGTGTGTGTGTGTGTGTGTGTGTGTGTGTGTGTGTGTGTGTGTGTGTGTGTGTGTGTGTGTGTGTAGGGGAGGAAGGGAAACTGCGGAGAGGGGATTACAGATTTAAGCATAGGGGAAGGGAAGGGAAGGACAGGGAGGGGAAGGGAGAGAAAGGAAGGGACGGAAGGGTAGGGAAGGGAGGAAAGGGAGAGAAGGACTGCATATTAAAGTATAAGGGAAGGGAAGAGAGGAAGGAATGGAAGGGAAGGGGTGGAGGGAGGAGGAGAGGAAGAGAAAGGAGAAGAAGGATAGGACACGTTATAAAGCCAGGGAGGGGATGGAGAGGAGGAGGGGGCAGGAAGGGAAGGGAAGGGGAGAGGAGAAAGGATGTGGAGGGGAGGGAGAGAAGAAGGGAAAGGCTTGACTATGTGGACCAGGGGGAAGGATAAGAGATAGGTTTACAAGAGCCACCCCTTGAAAGACACTAACCGACCCCTCCCTTAAGGCCCAGGCATTTCGGGGCTCTCACACACACACACACACACACACACACACACACACACACACACACACACACACACACACACACACACACATTGGATAAGGCTTTGGTAGAAGTTGTGTTAGTATTTCCATGGGTAGTTTTATGAGCCTGGTGATAGTTTGACAAGGCTTTGATAATGGCTGTTGTGTTTGAACTGACAAGGAGGAACAAGAAAGACAAGGAGGAGGAGGAGGAGGAGGAGGAGGAGGAAGTCGAATGGGGAGGCATGGAGGGAAGGAGAAAGATGGAAGAGGGGGAGGAGGGGAGGGAGATATAGTGCAGAGGAGCTGGAAGGGGAGGAAAGGAAGGGGATGGATGGGGAGATGAAGAAGAGGAAAGAGAAGGGGAGGAAAGGAAGGGGAGGGATGGGGAGCAAAGGGGAGATAAAGGAGATAACCACAGCATCCATCATCTCGTACTCACTCAGTCTCTCATCTCCCCGGCAGCAGCATCAATCCGTAGCCTCCCTTCCGTCACAGTACCTAAAGGGGAGACAAAATGGGGAGATAAATATAAGGAGATCTCGAAAAAAAAAAAAACTCTCTCTCCCCAGCATCCATTTAACTCTTTCTCCCCACTATTGAGAAGATACAGTGGGAGATAAATCATAAGGTCTTAGTTTCTCCCCTCCCCAGCATCCATTTAAAACTTTCCTTTCTCCCCACTATAGAGAAGATACAATGGGAGATAAATCATAAGGTCTTAGTTTCTCCCCTCCCCAGCATCCATCTAACCTGCTCCATTCTCCCCGGCCTCAATAAATAGAAGGGGAGATAAATTACTGAGGTCTCGCAAAATCTCTCCCCTCCCCAAAATATCTTACCCTGGTTCCATTCTCCCCGCCCTCAAGAGATAGAAGGGGAGATAAATTAGTGAGGTCTCGCAAAATCTCTCCCCTCCCCAAAATATCTCCTGACCTGGTTCCATTCTCCCCGCCCTCAAGAGACAGAAGGGGAGATAAATTGAGGTCTCGCAAAATCTCTCCCCTTCCCAAAATATCTCCTAACCTGGTTCCATTCTCCCCGCCAAAACAAGAGATAGAATGGGAGATAACTTATAAGGTCTTGCAAAGTCTCTTATCTCCCCATCTAACCTGCTTCCATTCTCCCCACCCTGAAGAGATCAAAGGGGAGATAGATTATAAGATGGGAGAGATACATTTTATGACACGAATGAGAGGAGAAGAAAGGAAGGAAGGAAGGAAGGATGAGAGGAAGGAAGGGGGAAAGGAAGGAAGAAAAGAATGAAGGAAGGAAGGAAGGAAGGAAGGAAGGAAGGAAGAAGAATAGAAAGTAAGGAAGGAAAGAGGAGTAGGAATGGACGAAAATAAATAAGAAAGAAAAAGAAAAAAATGAAGGATGAAAGGGAGGAAAAATAAAGTCAGAGAAAGAAAGAAAGGAAGAAATAAAGATAGAAAAAAAAGAGAAAGAATGGAAAGAAGAAACGTTATCACACACACACACACACACACACACACACACACACACACACACACACACACACACACACACACACAATCACCATTAACCAGCCCCATTCCATTAATTAAAGAGGTTACTCCCCACCAATAATAGAAGGGGTGACAGAAGGGGAGGGGAGGAGGAGGAGGAGGAGGAGGAAGGACGGGGAGTGAAAGATGGGGAGGAAGCGAAGAAAGAAAGAAGAAGGGAGGGAGGAAGGAAAGGAAGAAAAAGAAAAGAAAAATATTAATAAGAAGAAAGAGAAGAAGGGAGGGAGTAGAAGAAGGAAGAGGAGGAGGAAGGAAGAAGAGGAAGAGAGATAAGAAGAGGAGAAGTCTGGGGAGGAGGAAAATGATGGTGATGAGGAGGAGGAGGAGGGAAGGGAAGGGAAGGGAAGTGAAGAAGGAGATAGGACGGAATGGGAGGGGGGGGGGCCTCTCTCTCTCTCTCTCTGCTCCATTAGTTCCACAGACGTCAATGGTCTTATCGGTGGCGGGCGGGGAATCGATGCTCAAAGATATGACTAATGCAGGGCCGATCACAAAGCCCCGATCACTCCCGACGCCACCCCGATCACGCCCGATGCCACCCCGATCACGCCCGCCTGTCAATTCTTCCTTCTCCTCGCCTCTCTGCCTCCTACTCCCTCCATAGACACAAGGAAACATTTATTAGAACCCTTTTTACTGCACACACGCCTTCTCCTCAGCGCCCGATTCCATCCCGATCACACTACGATCACGCCCGATGCCACCCCGCCCACGCCCGACTGTCAATTCTCAAAGCCCATATTCCTCGCCTCAGTTCGCCCGTTTGAAAAGCCTCTCGTAGAAATTTCTGGGATTTTCATGGACTGTTTGATGATCCTGGTGATAGGTTTACTTAAGCGGGATAATCGCC